>NC_066884.1:29763349-30066569 GCF_022985175.1 Labeo rohita | reverse complement strand
CCTGCTGTTTCATAGAAGAGAGGGAGCTGAAATTCTTTTGCAGTCCATCACAAAAAAAAAAAAAACAAACAAAAAAAAAAGACAACGACAAAAGCACCTTTACTCATTCAGAATAACCATATGTTTTGTACAAGGAAAATTATTATTCCTAAGAGGGTGTTTCTTCATAAAACACAGTCTTAATTTAAGGCATATGGATTATCCAACACTCATTTAGACCACTAGGTGATGTTTAAAATCAATTTTCTTCTTCATGCCCTTTTTTGACATTGTCTGGTAATTAAACATAAATCGGTTTGATCAAATGTTGACATACTTTAAAGTTTCCTTTTGAATCTCAGACTTCTTACTGTTCAGCTAATAGTGCTTGGCAATGTACTTCAGTGCCTTATCTGATGTTGATGTTGCTGTGATAAGCAAATTAATTAAGATGACTGATGAAGCAAAAAGTGCCAGGGGAATGATAAGACACTTGGACCAGAATACCAATAAGACAAATCTATAGAAAAATACTGATCAGGCATATTAAAAAGTGCTGGTATTGGCAAACCTGTATACAGTTAATCTTTGTTAATGCTAAATACATTTCTTAATAAATTAATGAGAACAAACAATAAAATCTGTATACAGCATTAGTTAACCTTTTGAATGTTGTTTTTTCCCCTTGAGGTGAGGTCAGCTGGAAACAGCAAACACAAAGGTATACAGTTTTAATTCATGTAAACCCTAAACCTTGTATGGATTTTACTGTATTGTGGGAACCATCTGAAATTCAGCTGTTTCAACTGATGTGAGGGCTCACTGTTTGTTTGTTTTACCAACGTGACATCTTTAGTATTTTTATATTTTATATTTAGTATTGAAGTATTTATTTAACAATATTGTAAAGTGTGACTTATTTCAACATCACTAACTGTTACTAATATTTGTAGGTGTTATTTGACAAGAAAAGAGCTTAGTTAAAGGTACACAGCTACAACACACTTATAAAACTATCACTCATTTACATTTACATTTATTCATTTAGCAGACCCTTTTATGCAAAGCAACTCACAAATGAGGAATAAAACAAGTGATTCATCAAAAAGAGGCAAATAAACATGAGAAGTATAAAGTTTTAGACATTGTTCAGAAAAGTGCAAGCTAAAACAGGGAGGGAATAAAGTGAAAGTGAAAAAGTAAAAGTGAAAGTATGGATATCTCTAGAGGTGATAGAGAGAGGTGTGATGTGGGCTCTTTTGAATTGTTGAATACCAGTTGTTTAGTCGTTAATCCATTAGGAAGAGCCTGATTTTCCTGATGTTGTGCAGTGCAAATCTGCATGATCTAGCTGTCTTTGCAATGTGCTTTTTGAAGGTCACCTGATCATTAAAAATTACTCTAAGATTTCTGGTTGAACTAGATGGGATAACCTAGCTGGATGGTGAAATCTTGCTGTACAGTTGGAGTGGCTGGGAATATCAGAAGCTCTGTCTTTGCCAGGTTGAGCAGCAGGTGATGTTCTTTCATCCATGCTGAGATGTCTTCTAGGCAGTCTGAAATTCTCACAGCTACCATGTTTATCTTCTTGCTAGACCATTTGAAATCAACATTCAAGTAAGAAATTAATTCTTATAAATCTTAAAATTTTTAAACAAGCTTTTAACATTTTAACAAAAACAAAAATAGCATCATCATCTGTGGAGCCCTCCACCTTATTTCGTCTGCTCATATACACAGCCATCTTTGCTCTTCCCAAAATAAAATTGAAAAGTTGACATTGCTTTCTCTTTTTTTTCTGAGAATACCTATATCCTAAAATAAACAACTTCTTGGAAAAAACTACACCAAACAAATTAAAAAGATCCTTCAACATCAAAAACATTGGCAAGAGACGAGAAAACTGAGTAAATAGTCTGAGAAAGAGTACAAAAAGGGCAATCTTGATTAATATCAGAGTTTAGCACAGAAACAAAAGAATTAACCGCTACAGCTGAATGCAGAACCCTCGACTGCAAATCAGCAACCTTCTTCAACAATGGAGGTTTGTACAGTGCTCTCCATTCAGGTCCAACAGCATCAGTCAAACCCAAGCGAGCGCTCCATAAAGTGTCAATTATTCCACTTAATTTATCTTTGTTTAAAATCTTAACAATCAATCTGTATACCAATTTCCTACCAGCATCATGCACAAACACACCTGAATTGAAAAAAAAAAAAAAAAAAAAAAAAAAATCCTGTGCAGTCCTTAAAATCTGGAATAATCTTCATCAAAGGAAAAACATCATCAACACTAGGTTGGACAAAACCATTACAATAAAATGCAACAATCACTTCCTTCCACTTTTTAAGCAAAAAGTCAATTACATGGACAGAGTTTACTTTCAAACGAGAGACAAGAAAAAGAGCCTTGTCCATATTTGCACATATTAGAGAGAGAGAGAGAGAGAGAGAGAGAGAGAGAGAGAGAGAGATTTTCTAAACCTCTTTTATTATAATTTATATAGCAAAAAAAAAAAAAAAAAAAAAAAAAAAAAAATCACATATTTACAATTTGAATAGTAAAATACAATAAAAATCATCCTAACAAAAAGGAAAAATACAACTCTACAGTTTACAAAGAATCTCACTTAAACACTAAATTGCCTCAAAAGACAAAAGATCATGCATTAATATATGATATAATACTGATAGTCAATCAAGGAAGAAAAAAATCCTAGATTTTAGTAAATTTCTAAAGCATCTTCTAAACTGTTGCAAATATTTTCAAATTTTTATAGCTATGTAATAAATATATTAAATAAAAGTTTTAACCTTTCACAATACATAAATGCATTAAAGCAAGTTCTTTTTTTATTTTTATTATTATTTTTATTTTTTATTTATTATTTTTTTTTTTGCAAACAAAAGGGCAACCTTCAGTAATGTTAGGATTATCAAAGAAACAAATGTGTGAACTCCACTTATGTTTTTTGTTTGTCTGTTTGTTTTTTGACTAATGGTGACTTGTACAAGGCTTTACATTCTGGTTTTTAATTGACAGAAAGACAAAAGACCCTTTTAAGTATTGATCCAACAGTTCTGTGTCTTCTCCAGTGGGGGCCAATCTCTACTATGCAGTATTACTTGATTCATAAAGGCTCAGCAATTGCAGCCTTTTGCAACCAGAATTTTTGCTTTGCAAGTGTATCAAGCCAAGTCCCTCTTCATCTTTTGACAAATACAAAACACTTTTTGGTACACAGTGAAATCAATCCCAAGGGGGAAAAGGGGAAAAAAATTTTTTTTTTCTATTTTATCATTTTTCTTATGTTAAGTTGGCCTGTACTCACAAGATATAGAACTGGCATAATGACACAGCCTGAAAGTGTAAAACATACTGCAACGAAGAGTAAAATACAGTACTGTACTTCATAACTCAGGTAATGAGTGTGTCCCAGTGAAAAGATAATTGATGGTGGCAAATAAACAATGAATGTCATGACAAAACTGTTGATGATGGTACGCAGGGCTCTCTTCTTCTGAGGATGTACATTACTTTTCCCAGAAGGACTGGTCTTCCTCAGAGCTCGAAAAATTGAGATATCACAAAAACCAATGACAGGCAGGGAAATAAACAGAGGTGTACACCCTAAAATAGTGAAATACATCCAAGGATGTGAGGCTGCAAATGATCCAAAACCAATTATAAACACCCAGACAATTACAGAGATTACTTTCCTAATCATGGCACTTCTTTTGTTGGTCATGTAGATTATGGGATGAACCACAGCAAAATAATAATCTCCACAGACACAAGCCATGAAGAGGGGTCTGCCAGATACAGTCAGTGAATACATGAAATTACAAAGCCATTCAAATTTGATGTTGTGCCAAATCATGTAATTAATGACACTGAATGGGAGGATGGTTAGGTAAGCAAGATCAATAAAGGTCAGATTAAAAACAAAGAAGTCATTAGAGATGTTTTGTCGATGTCTTTGACAAAGCTCCCAAAGTACCTTGACAATGGCTGGGAAACCCAAGATTAAGCAAACAAAAGAGAAACCAGACCAAAACAGAGGGGCTGTAGCCTGTTTGGTGCAAAAATAGTCCATGGTGACATTTAAAAAGTCGGATGAATTCTGAGTGGATGATAATGTTTCCATCAGGATTTTTTAAGAAATGATTTTTTTTCTAGCTGAATGGAGAAGAAAACACCCAAAAGTGACTTAATGTGTTATAATAAGTATTTACTAATCATTACTATGTACAATACATTTTAAAACTGCACTGCATTGAGATCTACACAGCATTCAAGTCTGATGGCTAATAAATGGGCTGAAGTTTGACTAATTCCAGTGCCATAAATTCAGCAGTTTATTTTTAAAGAAATTACAGTTTTTGTCTTACCTCAATAAAGTCCGTAAAATCTTGACCATGAAAAGCAACACGCTTTAGTTGTGAGGGACTAATAGGTGTAACAGGTGTGTACAGGTGAGTCATATACTTCCTTTGTTTTGAATATGGGGTTGCTTAATCATTACAAACCTGTCAACATGGTTTGTATGGCATTAAACATTGTACTGCATACAGATAGGATATTTATATATATATTAGTGGAGGGGGCTCTAGCCTGTAGCAGGGTGTTCACCACTGAAGGTGGGAGGTCTCTGAAATCCTCCTGGTTGCGTCCAGGGACCATAAGTGGAGGTTCCAGAGATCTGGGCGCGGGTGCCAGATTGTGCCCCTCCCCTGAGAAAGGAGGTCCTTCCTCAGAGGAATTCACCAGGGAGGAACTGATCAGAGGAGCACAAGGTCCGAGAACCAGGTTCTGTTGGGCCAGAACGGGGCTACCACAAGAACCTGTTCTCTGTCCTCCCTGACCTTGCACAGGGAGGAAACGCATACTTAAGTAGGTCCCTCGGCCAACTGTGTGCCAGTGCATCTATACCGAGGGGGGCCTCGGTTAGACCATACCACAACTGGCAGTGAGTGGATTCCGGTGAGGCAAAGAGATCTGCTTGTGCCTGGCCAAACCGACTCCAAATCAGCTGGACCGTCTGAGGGTGGAGCCTCCACTCACCTCCAAGCGAATTCTGTTGTGACAGGGAATCAGCCATTCGATTGAATTCGCCGGGAATGTGAGTGGCACAGAGAGACTTGAGTCTGTGTTGGCTCCAGAGTAAGAGATGGCGGGCCAGTTGTGACATGCGAAAGGAGCAGACACCGCCCTGGTGGTTAATGAACGCCACAGTCGCTATGTTGTCTGTGCGGACCAACACATGCTTGCCCTGGACTAAAGGTCGGAACCTCTTCAGGGTTAGGAGCACTGTCAACAACTCTAGGCAGTTGATATGCCAAAGCAGCCTGAGGCCTGTCCAGACCCCTGAGGCTGCATGCCCATTGCACACGGCGCCCCAGCCTGTCTTGGAAGCATCTGTTGTGACTACGATGCGTCTGGACACTTGTTCCAAGGGCTACCCCTGACAGCAGGAATGAAGTGTCCTCCCAAGGGCTGAAAGTTTTGCGGCATAACGGTGTGACATTCACACGATACGTGCCTAGGCACCATGCCTATCTCGGGACTCGGGTATGAAGCCAGTGCTGTAGCGGTCTCATGTGCATCAGGCCCAGCGGTGTGACCGTGGCTGAGGATGCCATGTGCCCCAGGAGCCTCTCACGCACCTCAGCACTGACTGTGTACGGTCTTGGGAAAGACGTGCAGTCATATTGACCGAGTCCAATTCCACACAGAGAAAAGAGATAGTTTGCTCTTTTCCCAGTTGATCCGAAGTCCCAAACGAGCCAGGTGATTGAGAACTACATCCCTGTGGGTGCAAACTATATCTCGCGAGTGAGCTAGAATCAGCCAGTCGTCGAGATAATTTAGAATGCGAATGTCCACTTCCCTGAGGGGGACAAGGGCAGCCTCCGCAACCTTCGTAAAGACGCGGGGCGACAGGGAGAGGCTGAAGGGAAGAACCTTGTACTGATAAGCCCGACCTTCGAAGGCAAACCGCAAGAACCGCCTGTGTCTTGGAAGGATCGAGACATGAAAGTACGCGTCCTTCAGGTCTATCGCCACAAGCCAATCTTGAACCCTGACACACGTGAGAATGTGTTTGAAGGTTAACATTTTGAACGGGAGCTTGTGAAGGGCCCGATTCAAAACTCTCAGATCTAGGACTGGTCTGAGCCCACCACCCTTCTTGGGTACAATGAAGTAGGGGCTATAAAACCCTTTCTTCATTTTGGCTGAGGGGACAGTTTCTATCGCATCCTTCGCCAGAAGGACTGCGATCTTCGCTCGAAGGACCGCAGCATTCTCGCCCCGAACTGCCAGCGAGAGGGATTGGGGAGGTTCAGCCAATCTGGAAAACTCTCCGCTAGGGGCCTAAAAGGAGTTACACCCGACGTACCTGGAGTGGGGGTGTCATGGCTGGAGGTAAGAAGCCCCGAGGACCACTGACTGTTTTGCTCAGTGAGTTCGTCTGGAGGAAACCAATCAGAGGAGAACTCGCTGTTTCAGAACATGGGGGAACATTAGGGGTGTACCAGCACATGTTCTGGTTGGAGGAAACAGCGTCCGGCCACCACGTGGAGGGTCGGAAACGGTGTGAATAACGCCCAGAGAAGGAGGAAATTGCTCTTTTATTGACCATGTGGTGGCCGTCCGCCGAATGGAGCCGAATCCAACCCTCGTCCCTTCATCGAGTGTGGATCCAGGCAGGTCAAACGGTCCCTCTCCTCTGGGCTGCCCGTCTCAGGAACGCTTTGAAGCCTGACAAGGGTTCCTTGCAACCCACTCCGGCGCGATCTCCTTGGCTGCCCACTGAAGTGTGGCGACCATTTAAGCATCCGCCACCGGCTGAAACTCAGCCACCGAAGAGGTGAGTTCAGAAGAGGCATCAGCTTCAGATGGCTCACACCCTCCCTCCGATGCTGCAGAATTTCCCTCTTCCTCAGCAGGAGCTCCAAATAAAAGATCCAGTCCGTACTGAGACGAACTTTCAAAATCATCCGGAAGCTCGACTGGTGAGCACACAGGGTGAGTGGTTTGCGGGGCGGTATCCGGCGAAATGTCACTCATTTCCCCTCCCTCTTCTCCAACGCATGTCACTGCGGCCTTGTACCTGGAAGTAGAAGGACCAGAGCGGGAAGCAGTTGGAGCAAGCAGAGTGTACTGAAAGGCATGTCCTCGCAAACCTGACAGTTACCCTCAACGAGTGCTGCATCAGCATGTTCACGGCCCGAACAGTGAACACAGCGATCGTGCCGATCGTTAAAGGAAAGGTGGAAACCGCAACCAGAGGGACACGGACGGAAAGGCATTATGTAAACACACAATCCGTACCGTGTAGCTCTTTTAGAGAAAATTTGCTCTTTCAGAGGATAATCTTCTCTTGATGATCGCCGTCGAAGCACCCAGGGGACGCTCACAACACTTAGCTGTGTTAGAGAAGGGAAAAACCGCTGCCCGTGCCGTAGATCCAATGACAAAGAGGTGAATGATGCCGCTTCTCACAAAGAGACGCTGCATTTGGCTCCAAAAAACAGAACGAGTGAGCAGATCCCACGCTTCCCTATTTATACACAGATGTCCGGGCCGTGGCCAGCTATGCAAAATCTGCACACCCAATTTCATTGGCCTTTTCTCATTGGAGGTGTTTGGGCTCCCAAGAGCGACCCCTAGTGTCGTACACTCAACACAACGCGAAGTGTATGACAGAAGGGGAACTACATTTACACAAATTACACCGAACTGAGGGACCTAAAGGCTTATGGTGCATTCAAGTCATGTCGGATACACTGTATTTATAAGTTGAACGCACATGAATGCAGCCACAATGTCGTTATTACGTGTGGGAAACTCAAGATTTTCTTTAAGCCCAGAGTTTCCGTGTTGGGGGCGTGTCAGTGAAAAAATGTGTCGGATGCAATGGACGCAGCCAAAGATTATAGATATGAAGTGTCTGTATTCATGATAAATTTGTTGACATGAATAAAATTATTGTTTTTTGTAATGTACAATAAAACTATATACAAGTTACATATACAAAATATTATATTATTGTATAATTACCATAGAATATATAATGATTCCATTTACATCAACTTCATAAATTGAATAAAAACAGGAAAAAAACACAATGATGCAAATTATTTATTCATTATTTTGTAGATGTAGAATAAAAAAAAAATCATTGAATTGTATGTAGAAAAGATAAATCGTATCTGTTTTGACTAAAGTGATGAATGCACCTGATGTCGTACTGATGGAGTTGTCAACAGGAGAGGAGAACTTGAACACAGCATTAAATAAACTGGGAAGGTAATCAAAAGAACAGGGAACAGGTGTGAACTAATCAGTCAACTCATAAGTAAACAAAGAAACAAACCAAAAAACACAGGTAACCCAGAAAAACAGGCAAACAGGAAAGAACACAGGGAAAACAATCAAAACAGAACATCAGAACATAACCCTGACAAAAGTCTAACCAGAAAAATATGTTATGCTTGTGCAATTGATCACCATTTAGTTCCCTCTATTTATTTATTTATTTATTTTTTCTCAGTGATCAGCCACTGCTATGATTGGCTAGCACTTGTGTATGTTTGACAGCCTACATCCTTCGTAGATGGACACATAAATACTCAGTACATATCAAACGATCTGTAATAACAGACAAAGCAATAGTGACAACATAATGAAAACAGTTACTCATACTTGTGTGTTGTGACATTTCAGTCATATCCAATATATAATTAGCACAGCATCGTCTTTTAGTTTCAATCTTTCTGAAAATCTCGCATCAAATTGTACCTTCTTTGTAAACGAATCTGTGGTAAAATGAAGTGAACAAAGGACCAAGTTCTCACTGACATGGTCTGGAACTTTAAAAATAAAGATTAAAAGTAAAGTTCATCCACTCTTTCGTAACGCTGAGACTGACTTACAATACAATATTACAAAGAGGCCTGGAAAAGTGTAAATAAGGTACAACCAAAATTGTATTGTCTTTCTGGTGGCACCAGGTATTTTGGTTGTGGTACACTCCAAAAGGACAATGTCCAGCAAGTATGACATCCACATCAATCTAACCACAATTTTAAAATAACCTTTTTGGCAGCAGTAAGAGCAGCAGACAGAATCCTTGTTTGATTGACAGACAATAACAGTAATGAATCATTCAGCAAAAGAAAAAGCAGTGGATCCCTTTGGATTGAAGTCTTCAAAAGATCCTGTATCAAGGATCAGAGCAACGCAATTCGGGAACAGTCCCAGAACATATGTATATATGTACTCTGACATGTTTTGATGCTGGGATGCTGGTTAGGTATGTTCTGATGCTGGTTTAAGCTGGTCCTTTGCTGGTTTATGCTGGTCCTTGACCAGCAACATGACCAGCATAAACCAGCAAAGGACCAGCTTAAACCAGCAAAGGACTAGCATAAACCAGCAAAGGACCAGCTTAAAACAGCATCAAAACATACCTAACCAGCATCCCAGCATCAAAACATACCTACCAGCATATGCTGTTTTTTTCACCAGGGTTACTACACAGGTGACAGAAGGGGTCACACTTTCTTTTCATTTTATATAATAAACAGGGAGTGGCATTTGCTTTATAGATTATCTTATAATTCCCAGAAATCCTCAGTCGGAATGGCATTGCTCTCTTCTTCTGTGGGTTTACATTACTTTACATTTCTTAAAGCTTGAAACACTGAGATATCACAAGAGCCAATGACAGGCATGGAAATAAATAGGTATAGATGCAAAAGTGGTTGTAAAAATCCAGGCATGTGAAGCTGCAAGTGATCCAAAACAAACTATAAACATCCATATTATCACAGAAATGCCCTTACTAATCATGCCACTTCTCTTTCTAGTCACATAGATGATGAGATGAACCAAGCAAAATAATAATCTCCACAGAGGCAAGCCATGAAGAGAGGTCTGCCAGATATGGTTAGTGAATGCATGAAATTACAAAACCATTCATATTTGATGTTGTACCAAACCATGTAATTAGAAAATGTGAATGGAAGAACACTTAGGAAAGCAACATCAATGATGGTCAGATTAAACACACACACACAAAATCATTAGAGTTTTGGTGATGTCTTTGACAAAGATCCTGCAGTAGGCTACCACAATGCTTGCTGTGAAACCTAAGAGGAAGCAAATATAGAATTTGAGAAATCTAAAGAATTCTGAGTGGTGGGTAATGTCTCTGTCAACATGAGCTGAATAAAGAAGAAGAAATCACAGTAAGATTGAATGTCAATATATATAATCTAGAACAGGGCTCGTGAACTCTGGTCCTGGAAAGCTGCAGTCCTACAGAGTTCAGTTCCAACCCTTAAAAAAAAAGAAAACAAAAACAAAAACAAAACAAAACAAAACAAAAAACCCTGCCCGTAGCTTCCTAGTAACCCTTCAGACCTTGATTAGCTTGTTCAGGTGTGTTTGATTAGGGTTGAAGCAAAACTCTGCAGGAATGCAGATTTGCAGAACTGAAGTTTGCCACCACTGATCTAGAATATAGTTATATAGTTATATTTAATATATATTTGCAGACTACTCAATGTGCTGAACTGCAACAAATTTCTGTGTTAGTACACCTTAGTAATTAATACAAAAAAAAAATGGGGAAGAAATCATATATGTGAAACTAAGTCAAACTAAATGCTTTTGTCTTACCTCAGTGGTTTCCATAGACAAAAAAAACAGAAAAACAAACCTATGTATGACTGAAAACAGGTGATGTACACATGTGGGAGTCAAGGCTTTTGAATATTTACACCATTTACGCAGCAATGACACACACTAATTGACACATGAGCACATTCTACAAGTCATCAAGTTCACACTAAACATCTCTCTCTCTCTCTCTTTCTCTCACTCTCTCTCTCTCTCCATAATTTACCCCAGTGCAACTACTCAGCCCAAAACTGGGGCAACCCAAAATACATGACACAATTTGACAAGATAACATTCTCAAATAAAAGATAGTTGACCTCAAAATTATAAATCTGTTAAATATAAGCAGAATGTCCACGCTACTCTTTTTCAGTGAAAGTAGTCCATATTATGCCTAAACTATTACAACTATCCAGCTTACTGTGACAAACAGATTGATATTTAAATTGCCAACAACCAAGGTTGAGCGGAAAAAAGTATCTATGGTCACATTTCTGCAAAATGATATATTACACTGCTTCTTGTACGTTTCGAAAGGCTTTCAAGATGAAATGTCCAGTGAGCGCTGCTAAAAGCTGTTTCAGTTTTTTTTTTTAAAAATGAATGTGATTTTGGATCATGTGACGCTGTCATGAGCCAAGACACATATTAGCCAAGCTCCTCTTATGTAGCCTTTCTTTTACGGTTGTTTGACTGCTTTTTATACATTTGGGGTAGTTTTCTTTTTTTTTTTGCTATCGATTTGTAGATGTCACACAGTCGGAAACTCACTTATCTTTCACCATTATCCTCGCCAGTTAAGAAGAAAACTAAACCAACCGAGTGGACATGGAGGACAACATGGCGATCACCATAAAGCGATTTGAGGACATTCTGAAAACTGAATTAGCAGCAATGCACACCAAATTCGCCTCTCACATGACTTCAATTCAAAATATGTGCTCTAAAATTGACTTTTTAACCAGGGAACAGAGAGAGCAGAAAAAAAAGTCATCAACGAACATACTACGCATCTGGATGCCCTCGAGCAACAAGTGACTGATCTACAAGACTGCAGCAGACGCAGTAATCTCCGGCTGCTAGGACCACATGAAGAGGCCGAGAAAGATGACCCAATTGGCTTTCTGAAACGGTCATTGCCAACCTGGATCCCTTCACTTGTGGGCAAAGATATCGAGATTGAATGTGCGCACCGAGTTTACTCCAGAGCTTCAACTGATCACTCCAAACCACAAATGTTTCTCTTCAAGCTAATATGCTACAACGACAGGAATTTGATTCTAAATGAAGCAAGACGCCACGGTCCTGTAAAAGCAAATGACGGTGCGATGTTGAGCTTCTTCCCCAACTTCTCTCCCGCGACGGCAAAGAAGAGGAGCTCCTTCAGTGCAATACGGAAGGAATTGAAAGAGGCAGGTCTGCAGACCTTTCTTCAGTATCCAGCTATGCTGAAGATCATCTTGAAACACAGTGAGACTAAACTAATGCAATCTCCGGATGAAGCACGTCAATTCCTAACCTCGTTTCCCAGTTCTCATTCTCTTAGGATGGACATTGTATAAGGGTTGATAATACTGAGCGACTCGACTTCTGATTCTTGCTGATTTGGAACTTCTTGTGTCAGTCGTTTACTGGCAATTTCTTCATGTAAGCTAGGAGACAAGGTATCACTAATGTTTTTTTACCCCACTTTATTACTCATGTGAATTCAAAGTTATTCTATTCTCTTAAAATAGGGCTAATAGCAGTGTTCTAGAGTGTTGTACAGGCTGTCATGTTACTGTCACTGATTAAGACTAGAGAGGGCGGCAGCCTGGGGTTTGTTTCTACCCCAGTCTGCAAAAGTTCTATGGGGTGGGTTGTCTTTGTGCTAAAGGGTTTTTCTATGAGGGAGGGATGGGTTAATGGTAGACTTGAGATATTTCATTTGCAGTGGTATTACTTTGTCTCATTTGTTCAGCCCACTTATTTGGTTGATAGTTATGACTGAAATTAATATACTAAGTTGTAATACCAATGGTCTTACAAGGAGGAATACATTGTCTTATCAAAGGACTGACAATAAAACTAAAGGGGTATTGATGATTATTAGAAGAAAATTAAATGTCCATTTTAGACAGAAATGGTGATAATGCTGGCAGAATAACTTGTATAAAGACCGTGGTTGGGAATAGGAAGATATCATTTCTCTCAGTTTATGCACCATGTAGTCCAGATCCAGCTTTTTTTCTGAATTATCTTCCTATCTCACTGATCAGATGAACAGACTTTGAGATAGTAATGGGAACAGATATGAATGTCTAATGACCTTGATAGATCTGGTGACAATTCTTCTTACTTCGTGTAACGGAGACGCTGAGGCGGCATTAGAATCCATGTGCGGAAGTTTATTACAACCAGCAGTAAACATACACGTGTAAACAGGCAGAGGGTCAATAACCATAAAGCAGTCGAACCGTACGACAATCCAATGGGTAATCCGAGAATCGTAAGTGAGAAACCAGGCAATGAAGTCAAACCTTGAAAACAGTCTACACAAGCAAACAGTCCAGAAAGGGTAATCCGTGAAATCAGTGGTCAAAGAACGAGGCAGAATCATACACGTGTAATCAAACAGGATAATCAGGAAAACGATCGGTAAGGCAGGTAAACTGGCACTACTACGCGATGTGCAAGCACATGGTCACTGCTTAAGTAGTCCCAAACAGGAAGTGAATGTAGAAGCAGCAGAGGGAGCGCGCAGTCAGTACTCAGGTGATGGCGCCCTCTGCTAGCTTGGCATTACAGAACCCCTCCCTCTAGGAGCGACTCCTGGAGCTCGGCGAGGACGTCCCCGTGGTCGTGGTGCTGGACGGTCGGGTCTGGCTCGATGGAACTCCTCCGTGAGAGATGGATCCAGAATGTCGTTGGCGGCCACCCATGACCTCTCCTCAGGTCCATAGCCCTCCCAGTCCACCAGATATTGGAGCTGACCCCCTTCTACGACGAGAGTCCAGTAACTCCTTTACCTGATAGGCGGGCATACCGCCTACATCCAGGGGTGGCGGTGGATCTGGAGCCATCTGGCCGGGGTCAGCCTCCGGGTGGACCGGTTTGAGGAGGGACACATGGAAAGAGGGAGAGATACGATAGTTAGCAGGAAGCTCAAGCTGATATGTTACGTCATTAATTCTCTTAAGAATCTTGAAAGGGCCTACATACCTAGGGCTGAGCTTCCTGCTGGGCAGCCGCAGCTTGATGTCCCTCGTAGAGAGCCAGACCCGTTGTCCAGGTTGTTAGGGAGGGTGTGGACGGCGGCGTCTGTTGGCTTGAATCTCCTGATTCCGTATAGCCCGCTGGAGACGCACATGAGCACTGTCCCACACCCTCTCACTACGCTTAATCCAGTCGTCGACTGCCGGAACCGATGAAGGTTCCCCCGACCACGGGAAAATGGGGGGCTGAAACCCCAGGATGCACTGAAAGGGGGTGAGGCCTGTAGAGGAATGGGTGAGTGAATTTTGGGCATATTCCGCCCAGGGGAGAAATTCTGACCACCTATGTTGTTCACGGCTGCAGTAGGTGCGTAGGTATCGGCTGATCTCTCGGCTGATCGGGTGACCTGGGCATTGCTCTGCGGATGATATCCTGAGGTGAGGCTGATATTAATGTCTAATTGCTTACAGAAAGCTTTCCGGACCTGGGAGGTGAATTGTGTCCCTTGGTCACTGACAGTATCCTCGGGTAAACCGTAGACACGGAAGACGTGATTGAAGAGAGCTAATGCCGTTTCCATGGCTGTAGGTAAACCCTTCATGGGAATCAGACGACATGACTTGGAGAATCGGTCAATGATTACTAGAATGGTTGTAAATTCATCGGAAGGTGGCAGATCAGTGACGGAATTCGATGGAGAGATGAGACCAGGGCCGTTGTGGAATGGGTAATGGTTGAAGTAAACCAGAGGGTAATTCTTTGGGGGTCTTAGATTGGGCGCAGACTTGGCATGATTTAACAAATGTGGTTGTGTCCTTGGTCACTGATGGCCACCAGAATGAGTTCTTTAACAGGTGTAGGGTGTGTGATATACCTGGGTGACCGGTACTGAGGGATGTATGAACCCACTGTAAAACTTGATGACGCATGTCTTGAGGTACATAATGCTTGTTTGGGGGACATTTTGGTGGTGGTGGATCTTGTTCGTGTCTGCGCTGAATTTCTTCCATGAGATCCCATGCGATAGGTGCTAGAATGACAGTGGGTGGCAGGATGGGTTCAAGTTTGAGATTATCCGTAGGGGGGTCATGCTTACGGGAGAGAGCGTCAGCCTTACTGTTCTTGCTTCCAGGTCTGTAAGTGACTGTGAAATCGAAACGAGTGAAGAAGAGGGCCCATCTAGCTTGACGTGGGTTGAGTCGTTTGGTTCCTTTTATATACTCAAGGTTCTTGTGGTCAGTGATGACTTGGAAAGGATGGCGAGCGCCCTCTAGCCAGTGTCGCCACTCCTCTATAGCGGCTTTCATGGATAGCAGTTCCTTATTACCCACGTCGTAGTTCCTTTCTGCACTCATGAGTTTCCTGGAGTAAAAAGCACATGGGTGAAGTTTGCCTGGTTGACCATGACGTTGGGAGAGCACAGCTCCTGTTCCGCAATCTGATGCATCCACCTCCACAACAAAGGGCAGATCCGGGTCAGGGGGTTTAAGAATGGGAGCTGAAATGAAACTTGTCTTGAGAGTGTTAAATGCATGACTTGCCTCTTCAGTCCAACAGAGTTTCTTGGGTTTGTTTTTGAGGAGTGAGGTAAGAGGAGAAGCTATGGTGCTGTAATCTCGAATGAAGCGGCGGTAGAAATTGGCGAAACCCAGGAATCGTTGAAGCTCCTTGATGGTGGTAGGTTGAGGCCAATCCGTGACTGCTTGTACCTTGGTTGAGTCCATTTTAACCCCCTGGTGGCTAACCTGATAGCCAAGGAATGATGTTTGGTGGACGTGGAACTCACATTTTTCAGCCTTGACAAAAAGTTGGGTCTCCAGCAGCCGGGACAGTACAGCACGCACATGGGCAACATGTTCGGTTTCAGTCTTGGAATATATCAGAATGTCGTCGATGTAGGCGATAAACTTATTTATGAACTCCTTGAGAATTTCATTGATGAAGGACTGAAATACAGCTGGGGCGTTGGCTAACCCATACGGCATCACCTGGTACTCATAGTGCCCCCTAGTGGTGAGAAATGCAGTCTTCCATTCGTCTCTCTCCTTGATCCTTATGAGATTGTATGCACTTCTTAAGTCTAGCTTGGTGTAAATGGTGGCTTCCCGTAATTGTTCCAAAGCAGGGGGTACTAACGGTAAGGGGTATCGGAACTTCACCGTGACATTGTTGAGGCCACAATAGTCAATAAACCACCATCCTTCTTGCTCGCAAAGAAGAAACCAGCTGCAGCAGGGGATGTGGATGGACGAATGAAGCCTGAGTCTAAAGCCTCGTCAATGTATTCCTCCATAGCTTGCTCCTCCGTCCTGGACAATGGGTAAATTCGGCTTTTAGGGGGCATGGCGTTGGGAAGCAAATTGATAGCGCAGTCCCAGGGGCGATGTGGAGGGAGTTGTGTGGCCTTGGTTTTACTGAAAACTTTAAATAAGTCTTGATAGTGATAGTCTTGATACTGGGGATGGTTACTTTTACCTGTGTTTCTGGACTTTCGATGCTTGTGGTGAGACAGGGTTGTGGTTGAATGGAGAAACAGTTCTTCACACAGAATGGTGACCAATGAGTTAACTCCCCTTGAAACCAGGAAATGGCAGGATCGTGGAAGGAGAGCCAGGGAAATCCTAGGACAACTTCATACTTGGGTGAGTCAACCACATATAATGTGATGTTTTCCTGGTGAAGCAGACCGATTTGAAGTTTCAAGGTTTTTGTCTGGCAGTGGATACCATGATCGATGAGTGTGTCGTTGATGGCTTTAATCTGGATGGGTGGATTGCATGGCTGGGTTGGGATGTTATATCTCTTGACGATGTCCTTATTGATGAGGTTCAGTGCGGCTCCAGAGTCAATCATCGCTGTCAGATCAAGGGACAGAGTATCAGTTCTTACGGTAACAGGTAATGTAAATAACTTGTTTTGAAGAACATAGAAATTGTGGATATTTACCCCTGAGGAAGGCTTGAGCTTGAGCGGACATCCCATACTACGATGGCCTGGTTCACCGCAGTAGTAACATAGACTATTTTGTCTACGTCTTGTTCGTTCTTCCTCCGTCAACCGTGAAACATTCAGTTGCATGGGTTCAGCTGAGGATTGTTCAAAGCCTGGACCGCAGATCGGGGAATTGCGATGATTACTCTTGTTAATACGCTGCCTGGGTGTCTGCCTCATGAGATTGTCAATCTTGATGGTAAGATTAACAAGTTTGGAGAATGAGGAATCCTCTCACCGACAGACGAGTTCAGTTTGCAGATCGACATTCAGACTGTTGTAAAAAATGGCTTTAAGAGCCACATCGTTCCACCCACTCTGAGCTGCCAGAGTACGAAACTCGATAGCATAATCGGCTGCAGTGCGGTTACCTTGTTTAGCGTGAATAATTTGGGTCGAGATATCCCTGCCCTCTGCAGGATATTCGAAGACCTCATGGATTTGTTGTAAAAAATAGTCGACAGATATCTTAAACTGTGGATCGATATCCCACACTGCTGAAGCCCAATCAAGCGCTCTTCCCATAAGCAAAGTCATGATAAATGCACATCTCTTTTCCTCAGACTCAAATCGATCCTTATGATGATCAAAATACAGCTTAACTTGACGAACGAACCCTTTGCATTGCTCAGCAGTTCCATCGAACTTATTAGGAAGTGCAAAGCTTACCGTTGATGGCATGGGAGGAGGAAAAGATCGTACGTAGTGCGTTAGATGCTCGTTGACTGATTGTAGTTTTGTAAGCTGCTCTTGATAACTCTTCAGTAATTCGCTTTGGTAGGCGAAAGCTGCTTGCAAGTTGGAAACCTCCGCTGGATTCAAGGCAGGCGAAGTATTCTGTAACGGAGACGCTGAGGCGGCATTAGAATCCATGTGCGGAAGTTTATTACAACCAGCAGTAAACATACACGTGTAAACAGGCGGAGGGTCAATAACCATAAAGCAGTCCAACCGTTCGACAATCCAATGGGTAATCCGAGAATCGTAAGTCAGAAACCAGGCAATGAAGTCAAACCTTGAAAACAGTCCACACAAGCAAACAGTCCAGAAAGGGTAATCCGTGAAATCAGTGGTCAAAGAACGAGGCAGAATCATACACGTGTAATCAAACAGGATAATCAGGAAAACGCTCGGTAAGGCAGGTAAACTGGCACTACTTCGATGTGCAAGCACATGGTCACTGCTTAAGTAGTCCCAAACAGGAAGTGAATGTAGAAGCAGCAGAGGGAGCGCGCAGTCAGTACTCAGGTGATGGCTCCCTCTGCTGGCTTGGCATTACACGTCGACTGTTTCTATGGAGCAACTTAACCAATGCATAGCCTCTTTTTCACGAGTAGATGCATGGCGATTATTTAACCCTTCCAAAAAAAAAAAAAAAAAAAAAAAAAACCCCACACAACACATTTTTCTCAGCTAGACAAATCATATTCACGGATTGACTACTTTTGTTTCCACTTTCTTGACCTCAATGCTACTTGAAGTGACATCTTTCGCCTTTATTTCAGACCATAGCAGTAATTTCTTGAAGCTCCCAGATGGCGCTTTAATACTAATTTATTAAAAGATGAGTTTGTGATCAATTTGTCACATACACACACAGAGATGGAGACGAGAGGTGAGTGGCAATCCAATCCAATGTTTTATTGACAAGCTTGTTTGGTAAACAAAATGGTGAAAAGCAGAATAAAGAGTTCTTAACTGAATGGTGTTGTAGCGTTGAGATGACACAGAGTCCAGGTATTGAGCCATGCCGATCTCCAGAGCACAATGTAGCAGTCCGTGTGGAAACAGCATAGAGTTCAAGGAAGTTAGCATGTGAACGGTAGACCAGACAGTGAGTGAATGCGCGAGTGTCTCTTAAATAGGGCGTGGCTCAATGAGGTCCAGGTGTAACAGATTAGAATTCGGGTGATGAATGAGTGGGTGGTGCTACCGGAGGTGTGGCAGATGGAGGTGGCTGTGGTGAATGCCTGACACTTCCCTCTCCTCCAGGGGCGGCTCCCAACACCCTTACCCTTACTACCCTTATGGAAGTCCAGAAGTAAGGTGGGATCTAGGATGTCATCTCTGGGTACCCAGGATCGTTCCTCGGGTCCATACCCCTCCCAATCCACGAGGTATTCTAGGTGGCCCCCTCAACGCAGTGAGTCCAAGATCTCGTGAACCGTGCAGATGGAAGGTTGAGCCAGGACTTCTGGAGGAGGTTCCGCTTCAGCTCCCGGGGTTTCTGTGGCAGAGGGATAGAAGGGTTTAAGAAGTGACACATGGAAAGTGGGGTGTATGCGGTACCTTGGAGGGAGCTGAAGCTGGAAGGTGACATCATTGATCCGCCTCAGGATCTTGAACGGACTAATATAGCGGGGACTTAGCTTGCGGCAGGGCTGACGCCTGGCGTTCCAGGGATGGACAGAGGATATACTCGCCCCTCAGGGAGCTGGGCTCAGGTAGCAACTCGATGGCACAATCCCATGGCCGATGTGGTGGTAGGGTGGTGGCTGCTTGCTGAATACATCCTGGAATGCCATGTACTCAGCTGGGATCTCCGGGGTGAAGGATGGTTCAGGACTTTCTAATAGTGTAGATGAAAGGTAAACTGGAACAGGAGGTGAATGAAGTAGGTTGACAAGGCAGTTGGTTAAACAATGTTCACTCCAGTGGATGATGTCACCAGGCTGAGTTCAGGACGATGTTGCTGTAGCCACGGGCATCCCAGGATGATACTGATGGTGGAATCCTCCAGTACCAGAAACCTCATTTCCTCGAGTGAAACAGTCCAACTTGTAGTGTGACGAAAGGTGAAGAATGACGTATCCTCCCACGCCCCAGTGGTTCTCCCTGAATAGTCTTTACTGCCAGTACTTGTGAATGTCGACAACGGGAGAGTTGAAGCTGATTTAACAGTCCTGGGAGATAAAGTTGCCGGAGGATCCAGAGTCTACCAGAGCGGAAACACAGATAGACAAATTAGAAGTATGCAAAGTCACGGGTAATAGAGTAAGAGAGGTGGTTTCAACCTCTGTGGAAAGGGTACTCACCATCGGGCGTCTGATGGGACAGGTATGGAGATGATGACCAAGTCGTCCACAGTAAAGACATAACCCATTTGTGATGCGGCGATTTCGTTCAGCGCGAGAAAGGCGAGTTGAGTCAATTTGCATGGGTTCTGGTACTGGGGAGCTAGCAGCCACCGCTAGCAGGGAAACTCGAGTGGTTCTCTGCAGAAAGGACTCCAGTCCAATACTGTCGTCGTACAAAGCCATCGCGGCGCGAATGTCCGGGTTGAGTCCCTGCCTGTAGGCTCCCAACAGTGCCGTCTCATTCCAGCTAGCTGCCACCAGCGTACGGAAGTGGAGAGTGTATTCATTCACTGAAGAAGTGCCTTGCTGAAGACGGAAGAGCTGGTCGGAAGTGGAAAGTGTACCGGTGGTCGTGCTGAAAACCTCAGAGAAATGGTTCATGAACTGTTCATAGGAATGAATGATAGGATTTTCAGAGTTCCAAATAGCTTTTGCCCATTGTAGGGCCTTACCAGTGAGTAATGAGATAAGGAAGGCGACCTTAGGATTCTCCGACGGAAACATTTGTGGTTGCATCTGGATGAACAAGTTGATCGGAAGAAGGAAACCGCTACACTCAGCCGCCTCGCCCGCAAACGTGGCAGGGATGGCCATGGGAGATCCTGAGGCAGATGGCGGCGCAGGTGTGGGTTGAAATGCCGCCTTCAAGGCATTCACCAACTCGGTGAGAGAGTTAAATGCAGCGGGTGTTTCGGTGCTCATCTTTCTTTGTTTTTGCGGTCTGGTCTTCTGTCACATACACACACACACACACACACTGAGATGGAGGAGACGAGAGGTGAGTGGCAATCCAATCCAATGTTTTATTGACAAGCTTGTTTGGTGAACAACATAGCGAAAAGCAGAATAAAGAGTTCTTAACTGAATGGTGTTGTAGCATTGAGATGACACAGAGTCCAGGTATTGAGTCACACCGATCTCCAGAGCACAGTGTAGCAATCCACGTGGAAACAGCATAGATGGAAGTTAGCATGTGAACAGTAGACCAGACAATGAGTGAATGCGCGAGTGTCTCTTAAATAGGGCGTGGCTCGGTGAGGTCCAGGTGCAACAGATTAGAATTCGGGTGATGATGAACGAGTGGGCGGTGCTACCAGAGGTGTGGCAGATGGAGGTGGCTGTGGTGAATGCCTGACAATTTAGAAGTAAACTATGTGAATTTACTGACATCAATAAAGGCTCGGTGGATGATCCAAGGATATTGTGGGAGGTGACAAAGGGCTTCATAAGGAATTTTTTAATTTCATATGCTTCCTTTCGCCAGAAAATTCACCGTAATAAAATTTCTGATCTGGAATCCAATCTCCGATCATTAGAACAGGCAAACCAAATTTTTCTGATCGTATGGCAGCTAAAATTAAAACTGTTAGGAAAGAACTTAATTCATTATATAGATATGGAGCTGAATTTCTCATTCAGAGATCCAGACAAAATTATTTTCAAGGTAGCAGACCTAGCCACTTACTGGCTCTAAGACTACGTAAAAATAAAAAAATTGCTAATATGACAGCGGTGAAATCTCAAACCAGTGAGGTTCTGACTGACCAGAAGAGTATAAACGACACTTTTCGTTCCTTCTATTGTGAACTATATAGCTCCAACTCTAAATGTGAACCCACATCTTATACTTCTTTTTTTTATCTACTCTTAATCTTCCACTTTTGTCAGAATCAGACTCAGAATCAGTTTTTAGCTAGACCCTTATCTCTTATCGAATTAGAATCATTAGTCAAAGTTATGAGTAAGGGGAAATCTCCAGGCCTAGATGGCATACCAGTTGAGTTCTACTCGACCTTCTGGTCCGATTTGGGGCCACAAAATATGAACATGGCCATTATATCTCTTCTGTTAAAAAAAGATAAAGACTCTACTTTATGTTCCAGTTACCGCCCACTCTCTCTAATTGGTACAGATGTTAAAATTTATGCAAAAGTTTTAGCCTGCCGCCTAGAAGGCTATATGACTAAACTTGTCAATCATGATCAAACAGGGTTTATTAAATCTCACTCTGCTTCAGATAATCTGCGAAGACTACTTCACATTATTTCCTCATCTGAACAATTGACTTCTCCCTCTGCTATACTCTCTCTAGATGCAATGAAAGCATTCGACCATTTGGAGTGGAACTATTTGTGGGCAGTGCTAGATCACCTAGGCTTTAGCTCTAATTTTATAAATATGATTAAAATCCTCTATGCTAATCCCTCAGCTACCATTCTTACTGGCCAGATAAGTTCACAGTCATTTCCAATTGGAAGAGGCACCCACCAGGGTTGTCCTCTTTCACCTTTACTGTTTGCTTTGTCTCTAGAAACTCTTTCTCAAGCTGTACGTCAGTCTGAACTTATACTTCCTATATCGGTTAGGAACACTTTATATCACATTTTTATTTGCAGATGACATATTGCTTTTCTTAGACGATCCAGTTCTATTAGTTCCCCACGTTTTTAATTTATTTAATCAGTTTGGTACCCTATCAGGGTACAAAATTAATTGGACAAAGTCATATCTGCTCCCACTCAATTTTTGTGTTGGGTCTGTGACACTTTCTGGTTTTATTCCGGTGGTGCATTCCTTCAAATACTTAGGTGTAGATATCTATCCATCCCTGCAGGATATTGTTTCAAAAAATTTGAATAACAATCTGGCTAGAGTCACCTCAGATCTTGCAAATTGGACGCATCTTCCTACTTCTTTCCATGCAAGAATCTGTTGTTAAAATGAACATCCTTCCTCGCGTACATTTCTTTTCCTCTATGATTCCTTTACCCGCACCTGCTGGCTATTGGAAAAAAAAACTCAATTCAGTAATATCTCATTGTATTTGGAATGGTAAACGCCCATGAATTAAATGATCTACTTTACAGAGTAGCAGATCAGATGGAGGCTGGTCCTTTCCAAATTTTAAATTATATGCTGACTCCTTTACTCTCCGTGCACTGTCAACCTGGTTTAAACCAAATGTGTCAACCTCATGGTGGGCTATTGAAGAATCTCTTGTTTCTTCTCACAATTTAAAGCTTTTGGTTTTTTCTGGTGTCTCACTTAGACAATGTAAAGTTCGTTTTGACCCCATTATTACACATTTTATTTCTACTTGGAGAACGGTGGTCAGAAAGATAGAGCCAAATTTGAGGTGGCATCGTCATTCACCTTTGTTCCATAATAATAATTTTTTTAGCAGGCAAATCCCCATTTTACTGTCCACAATGGATTAAATTTAAAGAGAATTCCTTTTGGTGACATTTATGATGATAAAGGCCTGAAATTAAATTTTTCAAGACATTAAGGCTCTTTTTAATTTATCAGGAACCTCCTTTTTTATGTATCTTTGTATTAGGTCAGCGCTTCACGCATATGGAGTCCCCTGGGATGCACAATTGCCTGTACATCCCTTGCAGAAAGTAATTCTTCCCACTGATAATTCTGTTATCTCTGCTTCATATATTTACTCTTTTCTCCTCAAAAACTCATACAAACCATTATCCATAACAACTGTCTGGTCTAAGGATATCAGTGGCATACAAATTTTATTTTCTGGTAAAATTTGGGAGACAATTACATCATTCTCAAAAAACCCAAATCATCAGATGATCCACTGGAAATTACTACATAGACTCTATCTGTCCCCTTAAAAATGCTTCTATATGCATGTGTCACCTTCCCCAAATTGCAGTCTATGTCCGCAGAGGGCCCTCGGCACATATTTACATTTTTTTGGGGAATGCTCTGCACTTTCTCTTTTCTGGTCTCAGCTTGCTCATGACATATCATTCTTATTAGAAAAGGATGTGGTTTTGACTCCAGATCTTCTCTTCTTAAATATTTTTTCTGGATTGGCTCTGTCAGCGCAACAGAGAAACTTACTCTTATCTGCTCTCACTGCTGCAAAGAAAATGCTAGTCAGTCTCTGGATTCCTCCTCTTTTAATGACCAGACGTGTATGGGGCTTATCTTTGCTTGACATTGTCTCTTTGGAATTATCAACAGCTTGCATTCATGGAGCAAAAACAAAAACTTTGACACTGACACTGTTAAATCTTTTGTTTCTTCTTTTTGATGCACAGTTTATTTTGTATTTATGTATAGTTTTTATTTTTCTTGTGATTAAGTATTACACTCTGTACCTTTCTCCACTACAATCTCTTGTATTTCCTCAGCACAGTATAAGTCTACCTGGTGGGTTGGTGGGTGGGGGGGTATGGCTAGAGTCTAAAATAATATGTTGTATTTTGTACCATTCTGAAATGACTATTCAATAAAAATAATTGTTAAAAAAAAGAACAGAAAAAAGAAAAATGAATGTGGATCTATCATTGTTTCATTACACTGGTTGTTGTACTGTACATGTTGCAGTAGTTCAGAAATTAAATGCAATGAGTGATGGTAAAAAGTTAATGCCCTGTAGCATTTAAAAATAAAGTACTACTAAATAAACTACAATTACAACATAAAATAAAGACTACTGTCTATGTGAGATAAAAACACATCTACTGAAACAATCATGACATTTTAGCATGCTTCTTCAAGTCTTTAAGCTCTTTTATCATGACTCATGTTTCACATGATTGGAACTAGGAACGCTATTGCTTTCATTGCTTTATATATAATTTAATATATATTTTATATATGTATCAACAAATAAAACTACTGTCAGAGATATTTAATGCAAAAACTGAACAAGAAAAAAAACAAACAATAAAAATAAATAAATAAATGAATAAGTACATGCATACATACATACATCATTACAAATGACGTGCTCTATTCCTAATCTTCCAAAGCCATTCAGTATCTTTATATAAGGAACAAAGTGAAATGTAAGCTTTTAATTGCTGAAAATGATCCATAAATCTGAAATCTACCATGACACAATTGGTCACGAGACACACAAGAGCTAATGACATTTCAAAATAGCAGCTGACGTAATGCTTTTTCAGCCATCGATTTTTGAAAGTTTTTGTGATATGAGCGTAACAGTGGAGAGATGGATGGAGAGGACTGTTCCTCACACAAAGCAATCGTTTGGTCTCATTTGGATTTGGAATATTTATAATTTTTAATAAATTGTGATTGTATTTGTATCTGCATTATATAATGTTTTTTTTATATTGTTTAATTCTGACAGATGGTTATTTTTAGGGGTAGGGGTCAGGTTAGGTGCTCAAAATGTCTAAACAGTATAATGTAAATAAAATTATTCATTATGTGGGTGATTAAGTTATATCCCAAAATATGTGTCATAATGACATAATTATACGAAAAAGATGCACCATTCTTCATTTAGCTTTGCATTTAGCTTTGCACTTTAGGGTAATGCCCTAGTGACAGCACTGTACCTTTTTTTCTGAAAATGTAAAGGCACTTTTGATTTAGTTTTAGATGCTTTGATGTGAGAATGGATTGTAACTGGAGAGGTATGTAGCAAAATGATACTTATAGACTTGGACATCCTTTTTTAAGGATGCTGTATTTTAAAGATTGTTTTGTAAAAACTAAATAAGCAGATCTGTTTTAGAAAGTGTTTAAACAATGTTTTCATGCTTGTTTGATGAACGGTAAACAATATTTCACACACACCTGTGGAACAGTCTCTTAGATGCTAGCAGTTTACAGGGGGACAGAAAAGACCACATGCGACTATATGTACCCCCAGATGCACTGTAAAATCCAATAGTTTACCTTACTTAGATATAATTAGTTATCTTTACTTAGTTGCTATACTTGCTAGGTTTTATTAAGTTACAGCTACTTTCAAGCGAGTAAAACAATTTACTTACTACTTTGAGTGACGCTTACTTAAAATATTTAAGTAGCCACAAAGGAACCAATGACATTAATAAACCAGTGAGAGGCAGCAGTGCACTAATATGTTGCTAATTTGCAAAATAACAACAGAAGAAGAAGAAAATAATTTTTTTGAGGTGGCAATTGTTAATCTGCAGTTATTTTTCACTAGTTACATTCACTCATTTCCCAAAGTCATCTTGAATGTTGTTTCAATACAACTATATATTTGAGAGAACATCACATAAGCTGACTTCATAAATTGATGTTGATTTTCGAAAAATGTTGTTTGTGTGTCTTATTTTATTTATTTATTTTTTTTTTTTTTTTTTTTTTTTTACTTACCATTATAGTGATTAATGTTCCCTTTGGTTTGGCACTTGGAAGTTTGTTTTTCTTATTATAATTTCCTTTCTATTGATACAACAATGCAACATGAAGTCATAATTTTTGATTTCAAGGGAAGAAAAGTAATAAGTAGGTTGCTTTTAGAAGGTGCCCTTCTAATTCTGATCTTTTGATTAGCTAAATCTTTTAATTCTTAGCTAATGTATTTTTTATATTTATTAATGATATTTTACTATTTTATTGTTCTTCGTAAACACCTTGGGAAACTTTATTAGGTTGAGACAGATATATATCTTCTTTTGTGTTCATACAGGTTTAAAATGACATGAGGTTGAGTTAATGATGACAAAACTTTCAGTTTTCCTTGTTCAGTTTGTCTCACTTTATTTAACAAAACAATTTACAGTAGTTTTGGACACTTAAGACTTATAAGTGTGAGTATAAGTAAGAGTATAATGATTCATGAGAAATTAATCATTATTTACATGAATAAAGGACAGTAATTCACCAAAATTGACATTTAGCATTTGAATTTGCAGTATATGATTGTAGAATATACAAGTAAAATATTACCATGTGCATGATACTTATAAACAAGTGTCTCTAGGCTCTATAGATTCGATTATATGCCTGTTAACCCTTAACCATTTGTATGTGAAATATTTTCATACAATTTCAGTAATGGCTATAATTATAATTGTAAAACCATAGACAAATTAGATACTAGGTAAAAAAAAAAAAAAAAAATCCATTTACATTCCATTTTCATCTCCCCATTTTTATCTTTTTTATAATATTTTGTACTTTGAGCTGACCTATACTGTCCAGATATAGAACTGGCATAATGACACATCCTGCAACAATGGAACTTATTGCAATGAATATTAAAGTACAGTAGTATACATCAAAACTCAGTGGTAAATTGTGTCCAAATGAAAAGATAAGTGCTGGTGGGAGATATGCGGTAAAAGTCAAGACAAAACTGTTAATAATGGTACGCAGGGCTCTCTTCTTTTGGGGATGTATATTACTTTTTCCTGAAGGATCAGGTTTTTTCAAAGCTTGTAAAACTGAGACGTCACAAAAACCCAATCACAGGCAGAGAAATGAACAGAGCTATAGATGTAAAAGTGGATGTAAAAACCCAAGGATATATGACTACAAGACATCCAAAACAAACAATAAACAACCATATTGTCACAGCAATTACTTTCCTGATAATGACAGTTCTTCTGTTGGTCATGTAGATAATGGGATGAACCACAGCAAAATAATAATCTCCACAGACACAAGCCATGAAGAGAGGTCTGCCACATATGGGTAGTGAATATGTGAAATTATTAAACCATTCAAATTGTGTGTTGTGCAATAGCATGTAGTTACAGACACCGAAAGGCAAAACGCATAGGAAAACAAGATCAATGATGGTCAGATTAAACACAAAGAAGTCATTAGTAGAGATGGTTTGTCGATTTCTTTGACAAAGTTCCCGAAGTACAGTGACACTGGCAAAGACACCCAGAAAAAAACAAAATGTACAGTGACCTGACCAGAATAAAGGAGCTGCAGGCTGGTCAGTGCAAAGTGTAAAATAGTTCTTGGTTCCATTTGAGAAATCTAAAGCACTCTGATGTAAAGATAACTCTGCAGGCATTTTTAAGATAGGAATCGTCTGATCTGTATGAAGAAAAAAACAACAACATTCCAATAAAACTTTTAAGATTAAGATATTATAATATTCAATAATCATTACTTTTAAAATTAGAATGATCTGCTCAAGCACTAAAGACATTTTTTTGTTAATTATTAATTAATTATTATTAATTTAGTTAATTATTATTTGTTAAAAATTGATTTGCTAATTATTGTTAATCTACAATATATGTAGTCTTTTTTTTTTATCTTACCTCAGTGATGTCTATAACTAAGTGGAAATAGAAGCAGTGAGTGGGAACAAGTCTGAATGAGATCATAGTGGTCTTACACGTGCACATACAGCAGTGGCTTATGTTGCTTGACGTTTTGAATATGGTGCAATATTACACCACCAGAAAAAAAGAGAAAAAAAAAAAGAAAAAAAAAACTGAAGTCATACTCCATATCACTGAACCAAAAGTGCACAGCACTGGAGGGAAAAACGGCTTGCACATCCCTGTTATCTAATGACAGTTGACAATGCCTGTATTTTCAGTCCATGTTTTCTATTATTTTTACTTTGTTGGTCAACAAAATAATCTTCATTCAGTAAGGCTTAATGTCAGAGATGATTTCATAGGGAATGTCATTGGTTAGGTGGTTCAATTAGTAAGCAATGCAAGTTTACACAGATACTCGATTTCATGAATACTTTTATCATAACTAACACAGTGACAGCAAAATGTAAATATGACTCTCTGGGCTTGAGCACTGAAAACTGTTTCATGGATAATAAAGAGAGTTTTGGTGCAACATGGCGAAATAGTCACGCCTTCTAAATAAAATTAGCCAGCTGCTAATTGGAAAAGTCATCGCAGCACTGCATCTGCCATTAGAAGCTCTGTATAACAGTCACTGTCATGAGACACACACTAAGGACCGTACATGTGCATTAGGTAATCTAGCCTAAATAAGCTTTTTTAATGCTATCTGAGCCTAAGAAACAAAATTTATGAGACAGTTGTCAGCTTGGTGAACAGCTTTGGTTTTTTGATTTCCTATTCAAAGACGTGAGAGCTGTAGTTGTATGACTGAAATAGGCCCTGTCCCAAACGACACACTTCATGTACACTTGCAGTCTTGCTGCTGCTTGCATGTGCCCGTTAAGTTCATAAGACTGAATGGTGTCCAATTTGTCATTTTAGCTTTGTGCTTGTAAATGCCCCCTTTGCAGCCGATATGCATCCTCAGTGCATACTTCTGCTGTGCCACACCTCTTTGATTACTCATGACAATGATGCAAGGGGCTTGTTGAGGGAAATTCGGGATGTCCCAATTTCAAATCCTGGTGTTTTGGAATGGTAAAAAGCAGTAATTCATATTTTAAACTGGGTAGTTGGCTTTGAGTTCTGGAACTTGCAGTATATTTTATTGCAAAGTACTCATATGTGTAAATAACAAGAACAGTTTGATTTTTGTATTTCATGACACCTTTAAAGGCCACTAGAGAACTCTGAAGTATAGTTTCCAAAGCAGTCTGATACATATTTACAGTTTTAAACAAATACTTGTAATTCATTTTAGGGTCATGGATATATGACAACACCAGAGCAAGCTAATAATAACTAGAAAAATGTCAGTTAGGTAAATTTGATGAGGGTTGGAGCTAAACTCTGCAGTAGCCTTTCATGTCTGAAATTGTGCATTTAGTGCAACAGATGAAGGCAGCTCATTGCAATGTGATGCTGGGTGTAATGCTTCGTTAAGTGGAGAAATAACAACATAAGTTGAGTAGAGAAATAAAAACATAAGCTGATTACAATTTGTAATTTGTTGTAAGGTCATAACCAACATAGACACTGAGGGTGACATGTCCCCCCAACAATTGGAAAAGGGCACTTGTGTCATAATGTATTAATTCCCTAATAACTTATTTTATTAACTTAATTGTGTAAATTCATGTGTTAATTACCACAGTGGGTTGAAGCCACACATTCCATCTCCCAGTTCTCCGCTTTAATTAATCATTAGCAAATGATTTGCAAAGATATCATTATGTTATGACTTTACTTGTTGAGGCACAGAACTATTAACTAATTGTTAAGTAATATGTCATTGTGTTAGTTAGTCATGTGCCTCAACAAGTAAAGTCATGTAACATAATGATATCTTTGCAAATCATTTGCTAATGATTAATTAACTGGAAGTTAAAATGCATCAACACATGAAAATGCACAGATCCAACTCATTGAGGCACATGACTAACTAATTCTATATCCATAATCACAATGACATATCACTTAACAATTAGTTAATAGTTCTGTGCCTCGGCAAGTAAAGTCACAACATATATTACAACATACATATTTAAAGCAGAAAACTGAAAGTTGAAGTACATAGCTTTGACCACTGTGGTAATTAACATATAAATTTGAATAAAATAAGTAACATATGAATAGTTAATAAAATAAGTTATTAGGGAATTAATACATTATGACACATTTAACTAATAGCAATTTATTGATTACTTAATCTATGAATCATATAGAATGTTCATTAGTTGCTGATGTAGTAATCATTAATAAATGTTTTAGTTCTTCATGAATTATACATTAACTCGTGATTATCTGTGCATTAATTAAGCATGAATTAATGCGTATTTGTGCACACGTATTGAAAAGTGTTACCAAAAAGATAACTATTCACAGAAATTTCAGCAAAGCGTGTGATTTAAGATGTAAGTAGCTAAAGAGTAATATCCAGTGATGCAATCTGCTTAACTTTTTTTTTTTGGTCAAATTTGGCTTTTTGGATTGAAAACAGTCATTATTTATGTGATTCAAAATGCATTTTTTTTTCTGTTTTGCGTGTTTAAATAATAAATAAATTAATTAATAAATAATTTACTTTTTCAACTGATTACCCAACTCTACTTGCAGCTGTATATGTACATCCTTATAATCCTAATCCTGATAATCCTAAAGTTTTTAGTATGCAGGTGTCACTGCTGTATTGGTATAAACAAAATTATATTATAACAGTTAAACCAACACAGTGAAGCTAAATATAATTTGAATCATTGTTCTTGACAGCCTTTCACCCACAAGTCAGAGAACAAGAGACTGATAATGTTCTGCTGATTAATTTTAATTAATGTAGTCTCACTAGATCAAGTACAAAATTATTAGTGAATAGAACTAAACCTGTAGTTCTCAGCATGTTATGCACTGGACTTGGGAACAGTAAAAATGTTGAAATTGAATTTTGTTTATTTATGTATGTATATATGTATGTATGTATGTATTTATTTATTTATTTATTAATGTATTTAGTTATTGTTTGTTTGTTTATTTGTGCTTTTGAGAAAGATGGGAAAAGAGGGAACATTATAGTGTTCAATGTTCAATTATGTTGGGATTTAAAAGTGTTTGAATTACTGTGGTGAAGAGTAAAGCTTTTGCTTAGGCTGAGGATGTGTACTGTGGATTTCTTTTTTTTTTTTTCAGTGCAACTAAGTCTTGCCTGTCATTAAGCATTTGAACATTTCCATTGTTATTGCAAGGAAAAAAGATACAGTTCAATGAACACACACTACCATAGTGGGCCATATGAGTTAAATTGTCACAAAAAGTGTTTAAAAGTTATTCAGCAAAATTTAGCACAAAATAAAAGACAACATTCTGAACCATTACTATTATTATTATTATTATTATTATTACCAATTACCAATGTGGTAATTATGTTGTAATTATAAAACAGAATTATAAAACTGAGAGCAGAGTTCAACCTTTTTTAAAAAAAAAAAAAAAAACTGCTGATAACCAAAAGATTCTGTCATAATGTTTCACTGTTTCTTGTTCTGCTTATTCTAATTCTAGGTGTCTTTCTTCTTGTTCATCATCTTTGTGGTATACACCATGCTTCCCTTCTCAATGAGAGATGCCATCATAGCCAGCGTGCTCACCGCGTCCTCTCATACTGTCGTTCTTAGTGTCTGCCTATCCTCTACAGTCGACCACGTGGAGCCCCTGGTATGGCAGGTCAGTGCTCTCCCATCTGTCTGGCTATGTGCTTGCCAAGAGCTGTGAGCTTTACCCTGTGCGGCAGCTGTTGAAGTTTGCCTTGTCTGTTGAGAAGAACCATTGCTTGTGACTGTGCATGTATCTGAGTACAATCACGCATGATTATTAAATCATAGACTTTTGTGATTTATAATTTGAATGCTCATATTAATATTCGGAAAGCTATGCATCATTAGTCTGATGGTGTTGAAAATTGATATTCATGGAAAATTCATACAAATTTCTGAGTTGGTATCAGTCTTAATTTCAGTTTTGTGTATTCTGATGATGATGAATGTAGTGTTGTGGTGAACTATGGTATATCGTGCACCATATATTTTGAAAATATATTCAGTTATCAACACACACAGTATTCATTACACTTTGTGGGAACATGGTAAGAATTTCTGAGGACAGCTCCAACTGAGGACAAGCCAGGGGTGTCCCCAGAAAATGGAAACATTTGTTCACTATGTAAACATAACTATCTGTAAATAGTAGATGAGACTGACCTTACCTTAGTATAATGTTCCTTATTTAGGCATTTTCATATTCCATACATCAAATTCAAATTGTCTGTATTAATTTTGTATTAATCTCTCCTCATTTACCTTGTTGTGGACCACATTACTCATCGAATATTTTATTTTCGATCTGACTACTTGTTTAGAAAATTCCGGAGGTTAACTTCCTCCCATCTTAGTTCAAACAAACACGTAGCAAACGTAACAAGCAAAAATGACCTTTCTGTAAAAGCCAATTTCTGTGAATGCCATATACAGTAACCCTTAATATGTATATAAAAAGTAATTGAATGTTCTTTTTCCAGTGTCCATTTCTTGCATTCAGAACAAATGTTCCGTACTGCCTTAGACTACTCAAAAAGAGCTATACCTGACTATACTCACAATTGCCAAATGCTGTTTCTACTCCTTATTTCTCACATTGTCTCGATTTCTTTCACTCCCTTTTATGCTATGCCTTTTGGTCCTGAGTAGACAGAGTCTTGAAAGCTGTGCATTCTCTAACATCTGGAATGCCCCAGGCACAGGACTGAGAGGCATTTTGGCAAACTGTGGATTTGCAGTACGATGAGAAAGACATTAATATGCTTCCCTAGCAGTTTTGTGCATATCATATAGACTTGTGGAGATGATAAGTGATAAGTAAAATCCTATGTGTAAATTATTATTGCTTATTATTAATTAAACTATCATTACTATCATTTATTATAGAATTTATTCATCAGAATTGTACTAATGGTTGGAAAAGAATGCTTAACAACAACAATAACTGCAGCTAAATGTTTCTTGAAATTGCTGATTAGTCCTGCACAGTGGCTTGTTGGAATTTTAGCCCATTCCTTAGTACAATATCACTTCAGCTATCACTTTCCTCCTATGAACTTGCTTCAGGTCCGGACATTGACCCAGCCATTCCAAAAAAAAAAACTGTGTTCTTCTTTAATCATTCTTTGGCAGAACAACTTGTGTGCTTTGAGTCATTGTCTTGCTGCATGTCCTACTTTCTCTTGAGATTCAGTTCTCAAACAGATGTCCTGACATTTTCCTTCAGAATTTGCTGGTATAATTTAGAATTCATTGTTCCATCAATGATGGCAAGCTGTTCTGGCTTAGATGCAGCAATAAAGGCCCAAACCATGATACTACCACCACCATGTTTCACAGATGGGATGAAGTTCTTATGCTGGAATGCAGTGTTTTCCTTTCTTCAAATATGACACTTCTCATTTAAACCAAAATTGTATTTTGGCCTCATCCATTCACAATCTAATAGTTTTCTGGCTTGTCCACATGATCTTTTTCAAACTGCAGATGGGCAGGTGATTTATTTATTATTTTATTTTATTTCTTTATTTTTTTCTGGAGAGCTGTGGCTTTCTCCTTGCAGCTCTGCGATGCATATGTTGTTCAGTGTTCTCCAGATGGTGGACTTATGAACTTTATCATTAGCCAATGTGAGAAAGGTCTACGTTGCTTAGAAGTTGCCCTGGGATTCTTTGCAACCTCACAGACTATTATTAAATCTTGCTTTGGAGTGATCATTTTTTGGTTGATCACTCCTGGGGAGGGTAACAGTGGTCTTGAATTTTCTCCATTTGTACACAGTCTGTCTGACTGTGGAATTGGGAAGTTCAAACTCTTTAGAGATGGTTTTGTAACCTTTTTCACACAGTCAGAAAGAAATCCTAGGGGAACAAAACATATAATGGTACCTTTAAAGGTACACAATAGGTCCTTAGGGTACAATTATGTACCCAAAATGTGTACAAAATTGTACCCTTGTGGGTACCTTAAAAGGTACAGTTTTGTACCTTTTATTTTTTTGAGAGTGCAGCCTGACGAGCAACAACAAATATTTTTCTCTGAAATCTTCTTTGTTCGTTCCAAGATTCGCTTCCACAAACATGATCAGACTTTAATACATCCCTGTTCTTTAGATAAAATAGGACACAGACTGATTGACTCTAATTTCACCTTCAAATTACCTGCTAATCCTAGAGATTCACATACTTTTGCAATTCCCAGATATGTAATATATATGTATTGTTTCATTTCATTTGAAAATATGTAAAAATAAATAAATAATAATACAAAATTTAAATGCATACATCTGTTTGTGATGTGACTTTGTTTTAATAAACGATAATATAATATAAACAATATTAGGGTATTTTGAACTTAATAACTGCATAGTCCTAAGTGTAAGTAAACGCATTCACATTGGACAAGGTTTGTTGTTTTCTGATATAGAGAAAAGGCGTGACTCTGTCCTGCTCTGTGAGGTGTTAGCATACTAACTGTGAAAGAACAGATTTTTGCCCCTTTGGGCGCCAGGGTGGAAGGGCTCTTACACAAAACTGTGCTAGAATCTCTGCAGTATGTGTGATCTTTCTGCCAGCCCTTCCAGTCAGCATCCCAACCACTGCACCCAAAGCCATTTTTGGTAGAACTGCTAATTGCAAGAGCAAAGTGTCACATTACTTTTCTTTATGCTTGATGTGTGTGTCGGCTAGTTCATTATAAACGTATTACATGAAATAATAATTCACATCCCAGCTCTTAAACATAGATAAATGACAGTAAATATTTTGATTCAGTGAAGCATGTTTGCCCCTATTCACATATCCTTTAGAATGAGGGTTTGGGGCATATAGTCAGTTTGTCTTGATTTGATTAGGGTATAAATTATGGATTATAAATAATATCAGACTTCATTTTTAGGTTAACACATTTTTGATGAAACAGAATACAATTCATTATTTTGTTTTTCTTATTGTTTTCAAAGCATTATATAATGAGAATAGAGAAGCAGCTGTTATTCTGGGTAGATCCCCGATTTAGCCTTTTATGCGTCTGACTGTTAATTACAATGTCAAAATTCACATAACTGAAAGTCTACTAGACTATTGTTTTAATGCTGGGAACATTCAATGCTGGGAGGTCTGAATCAGATACAGACGGAATGCCTGAATACCTTTCCTAATGACCTCTCAACCTTTTTCAAATTTGCTGTTTCTAAAATCTTCTATTTTGTCTGATGCTTTCAGGTGCTTAATTAGAATTGCAGTTTTGTCTGTATTGTGTTAGCTGTGACAGTGTTCTGACTCAGTGATGCTTAGTGTGAGTTGATTGGATCGGATCTTGGTGTCACTGGCTGAAAAGCAGGGTTAAATTTCATTATAGTTTAGCGTTTCCCTGTCAGGCCCTCTGCAAATAACAATTCATGCACTATAGTGTGTAATGAGGATGGTAGAGCCACAGGTTCAACTGGGTGTTGAATGGGAGGACAGCAGTACAATTCAAATGATGAATGGGTTTATGTATGGATACTATAGAATCCCCATTTCATTTAATTGCAAATAATCTGTAGACCCTCTTCATTTCTGTCTTCCTTTGAGTTACACTCAGAAATATAAACCTTGCAGCAATATGGAAAAGTGATAATGTCTAAACTCAGAGGTATCATGTCCATTCAATTGATATATGTGTGAGGACTTTCTTAGATTATTGAGTCAAGTGGATTTTAAATTCATTTGACATTTTATAATTAAGTTTAACAATAAATTATAAAAATAATAATAATAAATTAACAAACAAACAAACAAGCAATCAAGCAATCATTAAATACATCTTACAACAAACAACCAATATGGCATCTTCAGGTATATTAGTGTGCTATAGCATTTGTATAATTGAATTTTGTTAGGGAAAAAGAAAGAAAAAAATCTTTCAGGAATGGTCAACCCAGGCTCGTTGGAAATACATGACGCTGCCTACATTTCTGCAAAACCTGCAGTATGTTTCCGTTTGTTCTACCCTGTCTACCCTGTGTTTAAGGACTTTTTATGTTGAAGTGTATTTTCTGTTCCCTGTACCACTGTTAGTGAGTTTGTCTAGTCCAAGTTTATGTTCATGTTTAAGGCAAGGTTAAGACTAGATAGAATACAGCTGCGGCTACTTGACACATGCACATCAATATTTCTGAATTTCTGTCACACTGAACAACAGTAATTGCTACATTTGCATTATTGTAAGGGGCAGGTTTAGGGTTGGGGTAGGTGTAGACGTTTATAAAACACAATCTAATAGGTAGCAAATAATGATAATTTAGAGATTATATGTTACTGAGTTCCTGTATCACTGCTGTGTCTCTAGCCAACACACTTCACTGTGAAATGAAAAAAAAAAATTATTGTACATTGCACTCAATGTAAGTGCATGATGAATAACTTTAGTTTCTCATGCAACATCTAAGATTCAGTACGGCGAAAAAGGGATCAATTTTGCTTCTTCTCTGTCTATAACAGGGATGTCCAATCCTGCTCCTGGAGGGCCAATGTTCTGCAGAATTTAGCTCCAACCAACTCTTACACACTTTCTTTTGCCTGGAACTTTCTAGTGACTCTGAAGAGCTTGATTAGCTGGTCGAACTCTGCTGGACTGTGGCCATCCATAAGCACCCCAGGTTTATAATGATATCTTACAATACAGCTGAACAAGGTACAAGAGTGAACCCAAGCAAACAGAGGAATTTAATGCATTCATGCATAAACATTATCAACAGAATCTTTCATTCATTCATTCATTTACTATTCAATATTATGTCACATATCCTACAGTTCACTGTATAAGGAAGAGAAAATCAGTATGGTTGGACTACTCTACACAACAGTTGTGACAAAAAAAAAAAAAAAATACTACTTTTAAATAAACTTTTTTATTATTATTTTGTCGAACAAGCAAACAAACAAACAAATAAAGAAAGAAATCATATTATAAAAAATAATCAATGCCACACATTTGTCAAGTGTGTTGGGAATATAATCTCTGATTGCGGGAGATATTCAAAATATGGATCTGACAACAGTATTTTACCAAGTGAATATAAACTTACAATTATTACAACTTTAGGTGCAAGTCATTACATTATGCTAATGCAATGCTCAAAATACTAATTAGAATATTGGCCACTGATGCAACCAGTTCCTGATAATCGGTTTATGTGGCAGCAACTGACAGCTGTTTACCACCCACACAATAAGGATTAGCCAAGTAAGACTAATTTGTACTTTTTAATTTGACCTCCTTCACATTTTAGGCACAAATAAGGAAAGTTAAATATTGTTATGTATCTATCTATCTATCTATCTATCTATCTATCTATCTATCTAGGATCTGAATTAGTTGTATGTAATTATGCATTGTGTTGTATATTTCAGTATCTACCCAAAAACATAAAAAGCATGTTTTTATACCTATAGTATAAATATTATACCTGTAATATACTATATAAACAGTGAGTCCAGGAAGATATATTTGCATGCATCCATCCATTCATCCATCCACTTACTTTAAATATATTTGCTTCTCATGCAGCCAAAACCAACTGGAAAAGAAATGCATCCTCTCTCTGAGCCCAGTGGGTAAAATGCAAATACCATGATTTAATGCTAATGCGCTCTTCAGACTGACACGCTCACGCTTGGGAAGTGTACACATTCTGTGACCTCCTTGTAGAAGTCATTAAACTATGTAGTTCTGCTTGTCCAGATTATTCAACACAAGAAATGAAGCTGGGCTGTCCATAGAATGCTGCAGCCTGTGCTTCTCCAGATTACAAAACCAAAATCACAAATAATCTTCTGAAATGTTTCTCCTGCGATTAAATGGAAAGCAAACTCAGTGTCTGGCTTCTATGTTTCTTTTTAATCCTTTTCTTAGATCTGCAAACCTTTTCAAAGGTGTACCTGTGAACTTAAATATCTCTAATAAGATTCTTCTATAGATTCTAAAAGTAAAGATTGTAAGACACAGCTTAAGTGTGCCATAAATTGTTCATTAATTTTGTATAAAGTAGGAACGCTTTAGGAATTAAAGTACCTTTTACTTGTATGTCTTATGGGTCCAATTAACCCTAGTGAAAAATAAATATACTAAAATGTATTTAAAATACATTTGTTTAATTCTATACTAATTTAAATTTTTAATTTTAAATTTCTAGTACTTAATTATACTACAAATACATTTACATATGTATGTACTTATATAATACCTTGTAATTTTACTGGTATACTTAAAGTCTGCTAAATTGGAACAACTAAATTTGTATTTAATGCACTTTAATTGTGCAGAAGTACTGCTTATTATTTAAAGATCATACAATCCTCATCAATAGTGACATAAAACTAAAACTAGAGAAATGTGCATTGTGCTCAAATAGTACTCTAAATAAAGTTTATTTCTAATAATTATATCAGTGAGTCTGGAGCGATATGTCAGTAAATATGTTAATAGATTTGAACTTAGTAGGAAATAAATGTATTTTAAATTACTTTTTTACTAGGGGAGCTACTCCTAATTTTAGGTGCAATCTCTGAAAGCTGTAATATCTTGCAAAACCATAAAATGTGAATGACAGTCTAAAACATCTAAAGTCCTCAACACTATTCACATTCACATTTTACAACTTTTTTAACGTCATATAGGAGAACTCCATTGATCTTTGAAAGAATAACATCTAAGCAATCAAATTTTCCTGTAGACACTGTCTGCAATACAGGATAAAACGAGAGCAACCATTTATAAATATTTGCTGAGATATTTTCTTTCTTCTGAAGGCATACAGCATGTCTGTGACCTTTTGAATTCTCCTTGTAAGTTTGTCGTTTTTCTGATTTTTACATTTCATGAAATTGTATTTGTCTGTGTAAACATCTGTGGAGAGGCAGTGCTTAATGAGCCTCAGGCAGAAATCCATGTGCTTTTCAGGATTAAGCACAATCTGTATGTGTGTGACTAGATTGCAGAAGAGAAGATTGTAAGCCACAGCTTTAGTGTGCTGTGAAAATCGAGCTATGACCTCAGAGTTGTTTATTGATTTCTCTTAAAAGTTGTTAGGAAAGCTTTAGGAACTAACAGTGCCTTTTATTTGCTTGTGTTATGGATCAGATTCAGGAGGTTCTAATGAATTTATTTGTGAAAGAAATACTGTATCTGTTTGTGTACATCTAATGCACTTAAACATTATTCACAATTTACAACAGTACTACAGTATATCATGCTGTGAGGTCATAAAAATTCAATACTCATGACCTTTAGTAGCAGCTGCTTCTAAATTAGTCCTTTTAATGAGTTTCAAAATCCACTCTAAGCATATTCCCACATGCTGGCTGGGATAATCTGATTATAGCATTTTACTGACAAACAAGTAGATGAATAAACTCTCTCTCTTGCATTATTACCACTCTCAGTACTCATAATAAATGTTTATTATTTTGTTTATATATATATATGACTCTTGGTGTTACAAATGCAGTGTGGTTGATGAGGGTAAACAATCCAGATAAACACTGAATTTTTTACTTGACTTCTTGTAATTAGAAGATTATTACAGAAATTTTCCAATAGAAATAGTGACTTTCTGAATTATATTTGCATGTAAACTATGAAGAGAAGAGAACAGATTTATACAGTGGGTACGGAAAGTATTCAGACCCCCTTCAATTTTTCACTCTTTGTTATATTGCAGCCATTTGCTAAAATCAAGTTCATTTTTTTTTCCTCATTAATGTACACACAGCACCCCATATTGACAGAAAAACACAGAATTGTTGACATTTTTGCAGATTTATTAAAAAAAGAAAAAACTGAAATATCACATGGTCCTAAGTATTCAGTTTTGCTCAGTATTTAGTAGAAGCACCCTTTTGATCTAATACAGCCATGAGTCTTTTTGGGAAAGATGCGACAAGTTTTTCACACCTGGATTTGGGGATCCTCTGCCATTCCTCCTTGCAGATCCTCTCCAGTTCTGTCAGGTTGGATGGTAAATGTTGGTGGACAGCCATTTTTAGGTCTCTCCAGAGATGCTCAATTGGGTTTAAGTCAGGGCTCTGGCTGGGCCATTTAAGAACAGTCACGGAGTTGTTGTGAAGCCACTCCTTTGTTATTTTAGCTGTGTGCTTAGGGTCATTGTCTTGTTGGAAGGTAAACCTTCGGCCCAGTCTGAGGTCCTGAACACTCTGGAGAGGGTTTTTGTCCAGGATATCCCTGTACTTGGCCGCATTCATCTTTCCCTCGATTGCAACCAGTCGTCCTGTCCCAGCTGCAGCTTATAATTACACTGTTGACCCATCCCTTTCACCTTTACCTACCCTTAAACCTGTCCATACCACCAAATCTGTCCCTAACCTTACCCGTATCCCACTTTAATAGAAGCAAAAGTGTTTTGCAATACAATATGACAACAATAAGTACATTGTCATTATTTTTGGATGTAAGTACATAGTAGTTAAGGCCATCTAATATAAAGTGTGACCTTTGTTTTTAACCTAGTCTACACATGAAATAGATTTTAAGGAAATTAACAGATTGTGTTTATTTGTTTGTTCAGTTTTGTATTAGTCTAGCAAATGTGAATTTGTGAGATTTGTGATAACCAAAATTTTTAAAAGTAATATGGTCATCCCAGTGTGATTTTAAATCTTTAAAATTTATCTTTTTTAAGCATGAAAGCTGTGCTTGCAGTTTGCTGTTTATAAACAGCTGTGTGTTTTGTTGTCAGCTTTCAGTTTATCATCACATGGAATAGTTGACACTCACTCTTTGTTTTAAAACACAGGTGAACTTTTGCATTTCAAATCACGTTGATATCTACGCATACAAATAGGTGAATTCTTAATCCATCAGACAGAAAGCGGAATCTTTTCTGTATATAATCCCACTCATGTCAGAATAATAAGCTTTACTGCCGCTCTGAAAGCAATGAAGCATACATGATTTATTCATAAAGCGCTGATAAATGTTGTACATATTTTACAAATTAATTATAACACTTTTAATTTACTAAAGGTGACTGGCCTTCTTACATGCCTGCTGATAATGATGATTTTACCTTGTCGAATGGTCACATAACATACTATTAGATCATTTTATGTAATGTTTATAGTAATGATTAAGTTCAATTAATATATATATATGTGTGTGTGTGTCACGGCTGTGTGTTGAATGAGGTGAACTACAACGTAATATAATGAAAAGTCTTTAATAAACTCCACAAATGGTAATTCCAGACAGAAACAGAAGGGAAACACACACGGCAACATAACTTTAACGTTGACAACCAAACAATGAACAGAATCCAACTTATAAAGGAGTGCTAACGATACAAAGACAGGTGTGGGTGATTAACCAATAATGACTTAACAAGGAACGGAACAGGAAAAACCATATATGGATACAAGAGGTAGAAAACAACAAAACAGTCCAAGGGGTCTGACAATATATATATATATATATATATATATATATACACATATATATAATTTTTTATGAGCCATTTTCTGCAGCTTTAATCCACAAGGACAACAGCTTTTTAATTGTACTCTAGCCAAATGTGCTCAAACCACTGTAGCCTAATGTTTGTGTAATCTAGTAACTACGCACATCATACATTTTAGGCAAGTACCATGTTATATTAGAACATTTTAAAAAGACTGAATTTGTGTTTAACTTGATCACGTTTAATAAAAATGCATTTTAAGTTTCTAATTATAATGCTGCATGTCCACAGTTATACAAAACATATGTAAAAGAAAAAAAACATATGCATTATCACCGGAGGCAGACAGTAGTGTAATATTTTTACTCTGTACTTTTCAAGTGTCTGTGCTTTATCAGAGTGTTTTTCTTTTGAAAACTTTACTTCACTACATTCCAAAGCATAATGTCATACTTTTTTTTTTACTGCACTACATTTCATGAATAAAGTTGTTTGTTTTACCTTTAATACTTAAGAACATTAAAAATGTAGTACTTTCTTGTACTCAAGTAAATCTTTGAATTACTTTTACTTGAGTAAACGTAAGAAAGTAATAGATTGCCAATGTAAAGTAAAAATACTTCACTACTGTCTGCCTCTGATTATCAAAGAACATCATTGCTGACTTCAGTCTATGACGAGTGTAAGCACTCTAAAACCGCTCCAGTTTTATTCAGCCAAATTGCAGAATTCAGTCATTGAGCATGCACGCTGACTAAAACTTCAGCATTTCAGTGATGACTCATCTGAATGCCTCTGACTAGCAATTGTGCTCATAAAATTAACAGAATTGTGTGTGATTGGTTATAATGCGAAACACTGTAAAAACTTATGAAAAAGAAAAAGAAACATCATTTGCGATACGCGCTCCACTATGTTTAAGTCATATATATGTTTAAGTCGTAAGTTCGCATAAACCTTGCAGAATGTGCAAGATATTAATAGCCAAAAAAGAAGGGGGAAAAGAGAAAAAATAGATCTTAAATTGCATGTTTTTTTTGTTTGTTTTGTTTTGTTTGTTTTTTTAAGAACTGCCCTGAATACGCGTTTTCACATAACAGTCGTTTACATAGTCCAAATGCATTTACACAAATTAAGCAGTTTAAAAGTTTACATGTGCTTGATTTTCATTACCTGATGATCCACAACTGTTTTTATGATTTTTTTTTTCAAGTCCCATGTTTGTCCCATGTTGTCTTGCACATCAATGAATGTTTGCAGTTTTTGATCCTCAGTATTAAGAATCAGTTTTAAGAATAAAGAATCAATCATGTAATCTTTTGAACTCGCTTTTGTGTGTGTGTGTGTGTGTGTACGGTCCCCCTGCAGTCCCCACAATGTTAAAAAATTATTAAAAATAGTAAATTATGTGTATCTAAAAGTGTAACAATGCAAACATGTTTCCTGTAAGGGGTAGGTTTAGAGTTAGGGTTGAGTTAGGGGATAGACAATATCGTTTGGTCAGTATAAAATCTATAGAAGTCTATGGAAAGTCCCCACAATTCACAAAAACAAACGTGTGTGTGTGTGTGTGTGTGTGTGTGTGTGTAAATTCAGTTATTATTTAGTCCTGTGGTCTGCATGTAAACATCTATTATGTGAAATAGCTTATTTTAAAATAGCTGTACTGAATAAAAACAAATCATTAAATCATTAACATTTTGCAGATCCTGCAGTGGTGACTTCAACAAACATTTAATGTTCCTTTGAAGTTAATTTTGGTGCAGTAAAAGTGCAATGAAATTTCGAATAGTTTTCTTGCAAGACACATTAGAGAAAACATTAAAATATAAATATAAATATAAATAAATATATTTTATTTAAAAACTAATAAAATGTAATTACTAATCAAAGTGAATCATTATGAATTTGCCAAAAATTGCTTTTGAATTAAACCAAACACCTGTAATTCATGAAGTGAATAAAGTCTTGAAATGCCCCCTCCTTCATGCAGTCCTAGAACTGGGCCTGAGTAGAACTGTAATAATGAAAGTTACAAAATGTTCTGTTTTCTGTTTTCATGAATCTACTTCATAAGAAATTTATTGTTGTGCTTTCTGTCACTGTGAATGACCCTTCACTTTAATTCCAACCATGTCAGCCGACTGATGTCTTTTAAAGTTTTCATGGTTCAAAGTGTGACAGCCAAGAAAAGTTTGAGACTCTTTCCACAGCAACTCAAATAAAATGGATGTCCAAGAGCAATTAAAAAATATCTCATGGAGCCAAGCCTTTGATGCACTGTTTTCATCCAAATGTTGAATAGTATGCTGAATAGCGAGCTTTAAAAAGATGGGGAACCAAAGGACTTAGCTGAAAGGCAGGAAGTAATCAGGGACACAGCTCTTCAACACTGGGAAGGTAATTGAACAAGGGAGTATAAAAAAGAGTGAGAAAAAAGAGGTGTGAACACTAACATTAGGAATTGGGGGACTTAAGCACTTCTTTCTGCTGCTAATACTGACTACAATAACCAAATTCCCCTCCCTGCTGAACATTTGATTGGGTTAGCAGAGCTCTTGTCAAAAATCATTCACCAAGAGCTTTTTGAAGCTGAAATGGAAAACTGAAGGAGCTGTACTGTGGATGATAAGTGCTCCATACATAAGCTGGTGTCAATAAAATATATTTGGGCTGGAAATTGATTCCTTGCACAATCCTTGCTTTTATTGCCTTAGACTCTAACTTTTTTTTTTTTTTTTTTACATATATGTACAGTGAGGTCCAAAGTCTGATAAATGTATACAATTAGATACTTTATCAGCATAACAATTTCAAAAATAATAATGTACTGTATATTAATTGTAACTGAATTAAGTTGAATTAAATGTGGAAATGTCTAAAGTGGAATCAAGGAAATCTGACCTTTCCTGTAAAGTAGTTCCTCACTTTGTCAAAAAAAAAATGGTGCAGATGTATAAAGTCTTCTGGTATAATCCTATCATATGCTTTATTGTTTGCTTGTATTTGTTTTATTTCTCTAGATTCTGGCAAATATCATAATTTTCATATGTGGGAACCTGGCAGGAGCATACCACAAGCACCTGATGGAACTGGCACTAAAGCAGACATATCAAGACACCTGCAACTGTATAAAATCACCCATCAAACTGGAGTTTGAGAAGCGACAACAGGTTCAGTATAAATCTTGCTTTACTTTCTATGAGTTCTTAAGTCATGATCTATCAGCTGGTCTGTGGCTGGAGTTGAAAGAACTGATATATTCCATGTTTCCTTTGGCAAAGCACTGAATGCTCATGGTGAGTTAACATTTGTAAATTAGGGAGTGAATTGGTAGGGAGTGAATTGGGTCTAGGCCTGGAACACCGGAAAGCTTATGTGTTATGTACCAGTTTGCTGAAAGAATGACAGAACTGGATTAGATTAGTGTAAAAATAATAATTCCTTATCCTCCTAAGACATATCACACAAACTTAATGTTTATTTATTCTACAATACACTGAAAGTACACTGTATTTAATTGCATGGAAACTTCTTTAATAGGGCTTCTTATGTAAAGTGAATCATGAAGTGTGATGATAAAATTGTCTGTTTTTTTTTTTGTTTTTGTTTTTTTTGACAGTTCCTAGTTGGTAATGTTAAGAATTTTTTAAAGGTCATGTCTATGCCACAAGTGTAATGTAATGTTATGTATGCCACAAATGTAAGATTTGAGATACAACTGCAGATACAGAAATCAATGACTTGTTGACACTGACAGCGATTTGCAGTAACAAAGCGATTTGAAATCATTCTTTTTTTCAATATCTGGCATCACAGCAAATAGATGCAGCAACTACCAACGGCAGGCCATTGCAATAAAGACAGTTTAGTACACAGCAAAATGTTCTGCTGCTTTGTCAATTGGTTAGAACAAAACAAACAAACAAACAAACAAACAAAAAAGATTAACACAGCTATTATCAGTTGTTATTTTAGCATATCATGCCTATAAAGGAAGCAATGTTATTGAATTTGATTTGTTGCCTAGACTCTTAGCCATAATTATTTTTCCATAAGTTTGACATTAAGTTATCAGTGGTTCCCTTTTGAGACACTGCAAATGTTTACAGTCTCCTCTTCTCGGCCCAGTTGCTAATGAGTGGAAACCAGGATGCTTCTGTGATGCTGGTTCTCAGGCCCCAGTTTAGACAGGGCCACAAAGGCAGATGGTGTGACTGAAGCCTACTGCTGTCTCTGTGAAGTCTGAAGGCCGCTGCTGGCATATTGGCTGTGTTCCATCAGACTATATGCTCTGTGAGAGGTCAAACATTGCCTCTCTCCTCTTCTCTGGATTAACCTCTTAAGGATATCCTCTCAGGCTGCGGGTGATGAATTGTGCTTTCCACAGCTCAGTGGTCTCGGCTACCACTGCAACATTGCACAGTTTTCTGCTGCTGTTGTTATTGCAGTAGATCCTAGTATAGCACATTAATTAGTGGAAAAAAGGATAATGATGCATTTGTCACAGCGTAAATTAATGTATATGGCTTTTATGTAGATGCTAATAAAATTATCAGGATTTTAAAATGTTTTTTATGAGTTCATTATGGTTGATTAGGGGGAAATGTACCAGACCTACTGGGCAATTAACCTTCTCTTGCATGTAGCATAGAGTCAAGCTATCATAAGCTTTCATAATGACCCTCCAGACCGTCCCTGTTAGATCTAATTAAACTCATTCACACTTTATGCCTAGTGGGGAAATCTTATAAAATTTAAAATTGAATTTGGTAATCTTAGTTTTACCTTATCAAAAAAAGTCCACCGTAACCCAGTTATATCAATCCCAGAAGAATATCACATTGCAGATGCCTTTGACTCATAGATTTTCACATCTCCTGTGAAAAATGTGAGCTAAGGTATAATTTTCTTGAAGAGCTCCGGTAAGGGAAGGCTAATAAAGCAGAACTAATGTGCAGCAGGAATTTTCTGTGATGCTTAAATGTGGATTAACCACCTGCAGAATTGGTCTTGCTTAATATTAGTTTGTATTGCTACATTGTAAAAGTTTTAGAGTTTCCCATTTATTTATAGATGTTGTTGTGTTCACCAGACAAATCAAATTTCCAAAAGTTCTAAAACATATTAAGATATCTAATAGCTAGCTAGCTAGATAACTAACAACGGTAATATCTTAACTTTAACTGTTTTTATTCAAATCCAAGGATACTAATTAGCATTGTTGAATTCAACTATAGTAAATACATTAAATTATTATTATTATTATTTATTTATTTATTTTTTATTTTTGCATTCCAAGTAATATCAATCAAACAACAGTTGGGTTGTTTTGGTTAATTAATGATAACTTAAATAAATACAGGTAACTTACAAAATTAAAGTTTACTGAAAGTGTTTTTTTTCCCTCACCACTGTAACGCACTGCTTTTGCAAGGTTCCATGAAAAAGTTTCAGCTTTTATTTTCCTTTCACAGGTTCATTAAGTTTGTCAAAATTATCCATCCTCGATCACTTTTAGTCAGCTTTGACGAAACTCCTCTCATAGTGCGTCTTTTCAAAGTGACTGGCCACCTTGTCACCTGGGGCCAGCTGCATAAACCTAACCTCTGTGTTAAGACCTAGTGTTAACCAAGGGGTAATCAGTCTTATATTTTGGATTCAATCTAAGTTTATATGTAACCAAATGTAAAAAAATTTTGAACAGTCTCAAAAACAAAAGTTAGATGACTAACTTTTAAGCCTAGTCTAAACCTTTTATGCGACCGGCCCCTGACCTGAATACAGCGCACTGATTCACTAAATGTGTTTAGGGTTCAGATTGCACTATATGTTGCAAACCCAGAAACAACATACCGAATTGTGCTACTAATTTAGTGTTCTTTGTCTGTTTGATTACGTCATTAATTGATCTTTACCATACATCTCTGCCATATGTACATCAACTTGACATAGTCACCACTAGTAAGCTGCTACTAAATATATAGTAAAAACTTTAAATTGCTGTAAAGTTGCTTTGCAACGATATGTATTGTAAAAAGCGCTATACAAATACAGTTGAATTGAATTGAATTGAATTGAATATGTGGAGAATAACGCACAACACCCAGTTCTTTTTTCTTTTCTTTTCTTTTTTTTTTTTTAAAGTGGTGTTTATCGGAATTTGCAAATAATCTCTTCAATTTCAAGTTAACACTTTTACAATGTAGGTAGCTGACCTCTATGGCAGAATCATAACTGTCATGAACCTCATAAGTGACTGATCTGGAATACTCTACACAGGCAGAAAGTCTACACACTACTTATGATTAGCACTCTACACAGGTGACTCACATTTATTTATTTATTTTCACAAAATCTATTGACTAAAATGTTTTAACATAAGTCTTAATAAAGTTACAAACCCTTTAGAATAACCTTCATATTTGGAGAAATGCCTGTATGGTGTCTTCCTGCAAAGACAGGTAGGAAGCTGTCCAGGTTTTGGAACAGAGCATACTGTAAATGATAGAGTGAATGTGTTTCCTCACTTTTTCTCTTTCACTTTATTTATTTAAAGACTGTGTGCAGTCTTTTATGTAATATAATTTTTTCTTCAAACTCAAATCTTTGCTTCACATATCAAAGAGACAAGCTAGATAAGTGTGTATATGAGATATAATTATCTCATTCCCTGTTGTGGTGTGTTTTTGCTACAGGAACGTCTGTTGCTGTCTCTGCTTCCTGCTCACATTGCCCGAGTGATGAAAGCTGAAATCATACAGAGACTACAGGGGCCGAAGTTTGGTCAGGTGGAAAACACCAACAACTTCCATAATTTATATGTACAACGCCACACCAACGTCAGGTGTGTTGATAATATAAATAAATTAATAAATGTGAGCATGTGATGGTGTCAATTTTTGATGTTGCAATAATCACTAAAACTTTTGGTCACACTTTATCTTAAGTTCTCACTGTTAACAAACCACTAACTACGACTTTTGCCTCAATAAACTCCTAATTTGCTGCTTATTAATAGTTAGTAAGGTAGTTGTTAAGTTCAGGTATGGGGTAGGATCAGGAATATGGTCATGCAGAATATGTGCTTTATAAGTAGCCTTCTAATAAACAGCCAATATGTTAATAGGCATGCTAATAACTAACTAGTTAACTGTAACATAGCGAGGGAGACGTGAAGCGGGCAGATCCAAATGCCAGCTTTTATTACAATGAGACAGAGACATAGTAAAAAACAGGCAGGGTCAAAACAGTGGCAAACAGGTATATAAGAGCAAAACACAAGAGTAAACCGGGAGGCAGACGAGGGTCGATCAGGAGCGAACGTTATCCAAGGGGCGAGGAAAACGGGTAATCCAGATAGGCAGGCTAGAGTTCATACGAGTGGTGAGCAGAGTCCAAACGACTAGGCAAAGGGTAATATCCATGATGGGGGAAAGGTCCAGGGCAGGCTGAAGGCAGACAAGACGATATACCAGGCTAGAAAACAACACACGGAAAAACTAACAAGAAACACGACTGAACAAGACTAGGAATTAACAAGGAGGCTCCGTATGGCAGCTAACCGCTAACACACAGAGTGTGCTAAACACAGTCCAATACTCAGCCCAGAATAGTGGGAAGGGCCTCATATTTATGCAGTTCATGACTGGCTGCAGCTGTGAGTGAGGTGAAACATGAGAAAGGTAGTCCAGGGTGTAGTGCAACAGTCTATGTAACGTGAAATGACAAGGCAACCTCTGGTGGCGAACGGACTGGAGATCAGGACCAGATTCATGACATTAATAGTGCAAATTGTTCCCTAGTGTTACCAAGCTTTTACCACAGTATACGGTATTATCATGATATTGAAATAGAAGTTGAAATTGAAGTTTAATAACTTTTTTCCTTATAACGTCTCAGGTTACGTATGTAACCCTGGTTCGCCGAGGGAACGAGACGCCGCGTCGAAACGCTAGGGGGAACGCCTTCAGCGTGACCGTGCTCTGAATCACATGTGTAATCAGTCCAATGGAAGAGCGAGACGTCAACGGCGGGTGACGTCACCAACCAGGAAGCTATAAATACACGTGCGTTGGAAACCGGCGTCAGCTTCAGGAGAGAAGCAGCACTCGCAGGGATGCAGGATGAGGGCCTCGAGACGCGGCGTCTCGTTCCCTCGGGGAACCAGGGTTACATACGTAACCTGAGACGTTCCCCTTCAGGAACTCGAGCCGCGTCGAAACGCTAGGGGAACGAGATGCCCACGCCGCCAGAAGCCAAGTCCCTGCCTAGGAAGAGCTAGGACAAAGGACGGAAGAGCCAGGAGAGACTCGTAAGTCTAGGTCATAAAACCTGACAAAAGTAAGAGGAGTGGACCATCCCGCAGCATTACAGATGTCCTGAATAGGGACACCTTCGAGGAAGGCCTTGGAGGCCGAAACACTCCGGGTTGAGTGAGCCTTGACCCCTAAAGGAGTAGGGAGACCAGAGGACTCATATGCAGTAGAGATAGCATCCACAATCCAACGACTTAAAGTTTGTTTGGTGGCCGGAAAGCCTCGCTTAGCCGGACCATAGCAAACGAAAAGCTGATCAGATTTTCTCCACATGGCAGCTCTGTGGACGTACGTGTCCAGCGCTCGAACTGGACACATACAGTTTAGCTTCTGCTGGTCGGGCTCCCGGAAGGGAGGAGGACAAAAGGCCTGAAGTACGACCGGCCGTGGTGCTGAGGAGTGGACTTTAGGGATATAACCCGGACGAGGGTGCAAAAAAGGTTTTGCCAAACCTGGCGCAAAGTCCAGAAAAGAAGGGGCCACTGATAGGGCCTGGAGATCCCCAACTCTCTTAAGAGAAGTAATAGCAATGAGCAAAACTGTCTTAATCGTAAGGTGACGATCGGAAATCTCTTCAATAGGCTCGAAAGGAGGCCTACAGAGAGCCTCAAGCACCAGCGACAAGTCCCATGAGGGAACACGAGAACGTACAGGAGGCCTCAGCCTCAGTGCACCGTGGAGGAAACGAGAGACAAGGGGGTCTTTACCCACCGAGAGACCACCGAGAGGGGCATGGTAGGCCGCAATGGCCGCCACGTAGACCTTCAGGGTGGAGTGGGATAACCCTGCGGAAAGCCTATCCTGCAGGAACTCCAGCACTGTACCAACTGGGCAGTTAACTGGGTCCTGCTGGTGGCGTTCGCACCAAGAAGTGAAAAGCCTCCACTTCAAGGCATAAAGTTTCCTCGTAGAGGGAGCTCTAGATTGGAGGATGGTCTCAACAACCTCGGTTGAGAGACCGGAAGCTAAAAGGTGTGCCCCCTCAGGGGCCACACCCAAAGTTTCCACAGCTCCGGGCGAGGGTGGAACACAGAGCCCCCCGCCTGTGAGAGGAGATCCCTCCTGACGGGAATCTCCCGTGGAGAGCCGTCGAGGAGAGAAATCCGGTCCGAGAACCATACTCGGCCCGGCCAGTATGGGGCTACTAGGAGGAGGGACACCCCGTCCCGGCGCACTCTCTCTAGAACTCCCGGGAGCAGAGCGATCGGGGGGAAAAGCGTACAGACGAAGCCTCGGCCACGTCTGTACCATGGCATCCAGCCCCAGGGGAGCTGGATGAACTAGAGAGTACCAGAGGGGACATTGCGTGTTCTCCCTCGTGGCAAAAAGGTCCACTTGGGCTGGACCAAACACTCTCCAAATCTGCTTCACCACCTCGGGGTGAAGCATCCATTCCCCCGGGCCTCGGCCCCTGTCTCGACAGGATGTCTGCTCCCACATTGAGATACCCCGGCAAGTAAACTGCTCTCAGCGAGAGGAGTTTGCCCCGGGACCACACAAGGATCTGGTGCGCCAGCTTGTACAAGGGGCGCGAACGCAGGCCTCCCTGGTGGTTGATGTAAGAGACCACCGCTGTGTTGTCGGTGCGGACCAACACATGGCGGTCTCTTAGGTCCGGGAGAAAGTGCTTCAGTGCTTGGAACACGGCCAGCATCTCCAGGCAATTTATGTGCCAAGTGAGTTGGTGACCTCTCCACAGACCGCGGGCGGTGTGGCCACTCATGACCGCACCCCAACCGGTGAGGGAAGCATCTGTCGCTAGCGTTACGCGGCGACAAGGAGCTCCCAGCACCGGGCCCTGAGACAGGAACCAGGGATTCCTCCACATGTCCAAGGCACGTAGGCATCGCCGCGTGACCTTGATCATGCGAAGCGGTTTTTCCTCGGGGAGAACCCCCTGGTTTTGAGCCACCACTGTAGGGGTCTCATGTACAGCAGGCCAAAAGGTATCACGTTGGACGCAGCCGCCATCAGACCCAGCAGTTGTTGAAACTGCTTGACAGTGAGTGACCGGCCTACTTTGACTCTCCTGACTGCAGCGAGGATCGACTCTATCCGAGCAGGAGACAACCGTGCCTGCATCGTGGTCGAATCCCATACCACACCTAGATAAGTGGTTCTCTGTAATGGAGACAACACACTTTTCTTGGCGTTCAGTCTCAGCCCCAACTCTTTCATGTGAGCGAGCACAACATCTCGATGCTGAGCCGCTAACTGTTCCGACTGTGCTAGAATTAACCAGTCGTCGATATAGTTTAGTATGCGGATGCCCTGGAGTCGCAACGGAGCCAGAGCTGCATCCACACACTTGGTAAAAGTGCGGGGGGAGAGTGCTAGGCCGAACGGAAGAACCCGATATTGGTATGCTTCGCCCCTGAAAGCAAACCTGAGGAACTTCCTGTGTTGAGGAAGGATGGAGACATGGAAGTACGCGTCTTTCAGATCTATCGTCACAAACCAGTCCTCGGACCTGATTTGTGACACTACTTGCTTGAGAGTAAGCATCCTGAACTTCAGCTTCATGACTGAGCGGTTCAGAACACGAAGATCTAAAATGGGACGCAGGCCCCCATCCTTCTTCGGAACAATGAAATACCGGCTGTAGAACCCGGACTCCCTGTCGTGAGGAGGGACCACCTCGATGGCCTCCTTCCTCAGAAGAGAAACTACTTCTTGTTCCATTACCAGACCCTGCTCGGGGCCCACCAAGGTGGGGGAGACCCCGACAAATGGCGGCGGAGGAGCGCCGAACTGTATTCGATACCCTCTTTCTACAGTACGCAGGACCCAAGCAGACACATTGGGCAGTAGTTTCCACGCTGCCAAATGATCTACTAAGGGAACCAGTCTCTCGAGACTGGTCTCTGGTGTTTGTTGAGTCACTAGAACGGTGTCCTGTAACGGTTCCCCGGCAGGAAGCACCTGAACTAGCGGCCCCTGAAACCCCCTCGGGGGTGGCGAGCCCCCCGGCCCCGCTACGTTGCCGGGCGGGAGAAACCGAGGTGTATGCTCGCTGGAGGCCGCTGCGCCCTGAAGCACCGGCAGGGTTAGCAGAACGGTCTCCTGAGGGCACAGGAGGGAGGCGGACACCGAAGAATGCGGTGCACCCCGCCTTTCCCCCCTTGGGGCTGCCCTCAGCGGTCCTGAATTGTCAGGACCGCTTAGTCGAGGACTTCTTAGACTGCAGCACGACCCTTAGGTCGGGCCTCGCCCTAGAAGTCCCCGACTTAGAGCGTACGACCACTTGCTCTCGATGGGGCGGAGTGCGAGTGGCCACACTCTGTTTCTGTGCGTCACGGTATGAGGAGCTGGTAGACGGCCGAGGCTGCTCCCGCCCAGCAGCCTCGCGAGCTGGATGGCGGAGGGGGAGGAACCGCTGGAATGCCGCCGCTTGCTTACGAGCCTCCTGGTACCTGTCGACGACCGAGTTAACGGAGTCGCCGAACAGGCCAGAAGGCGAAAGCGGGGCGTCCAGAAGGAAGACCCTGTCCGTTTCTTTCATATCGGACAGGGTCAACCAAAGGTGTCTCTCCACGGCCACTAGGGCTGCTATAGACCGCCCAATAGCACGAGCGGTCTCCTTAGTGGCGCGGAGAGCAAGATCAGCGGTTCTCCTAACCTCCGCGATGTCAGCGTCTTTGATCTCTTCGCCTTCATCCAGCTCTTTCAGCAGGTCAGCCTGGTATGCCTGCAACACGGACATCGTGTGCAGACACGCACCAGCCTGACCTGCCGCCGTGTACCCCTTGCCAACCAACGCTGAGGTGACTCGCAGCGGTTTGGTCGGCAATGCCGGAGCCTTAAGAGACGATGCCGAACCGGGGGACAGATAGCTGGCGAGTGTCTGTTCCACCCGTGGCATTGCTCTGTAGCCGCGCTCATCCAGCCCCGCAACACTGCCATAATTGTAGGAAGCGGGGATGAACAAGCGGGCTGAAAACGGAGAATTCCACGATCTCGACACCTCGGTGTGGAGATCGGGAAAAAAAGGAAGGCTCCGGCGGGCTGAAGGTGGCCGAGACTGCAGAAATCTCTCATCTAATCTGCTTCTCTGAGGCTCGGCCTGTGACTCGGTGGGCCAATCTATTTTTAGCTTCTCGACCGCACGAGTCACAACCTCCAGCAGCTCCTCATACTGCACAGACTGGGGGGTTTCCTCGACGATCTCGACCTCAGCCCCCTCGGAGGATGAGAGTCGGACCGTCGAGCCCGATCCGCGAGGGGAAGAAACCGCAGTGCGGGCTTCCGATCCCGCGGACCGGGCTGCGGATCTGCTGGGTGAGGCAGAAGATAGGGGGACACCCGTCTCCATACCCTCCAGCAGATCCAACTGCGATCCCCACGAGTGTAGTGCCCGCTCCGCCTCGGCGGAAGCGGGACCAGACCCGCGAGGAACGCTTTTGAAGGCTCCCTCCTCGAAGAGAGCCTTCCGGGAGCGGAGCGTGCGCATCGGAAGAAGATCGCAGTGCGGGCAATCCGCATGCCGCATGCTCCGCTCCCAGACAAACCACGCATAGAGCGTGTGTATCCCCGCTCGTGATGTAGCGAGGGCAGGGAGGAACACACGCTCTAAAACATGGTTTGTCTAAATGCTTAGTTTTTTGACTCTTTTTAGACATTGTGCTCTTTGAAATAAAAGTGGTGCAAACTGGCAACCAAAACGAGCACAAACACACAGACACAGAGCGCTGCTGAAAGACAGAAGCTGACGCCGGTTTCCAACGCACGTGTATTTATAGCTTCCTGGTTGGTGACGTCACCCGCCGTTGACGTCTCGCTCTTCCATTGGACTGATTACACATGTGATTCAGAGCACGGTCACGCTGAAGGCGTTCCCCCTAGCGTTTCGACACGGCTCGAGTTCCTGAAGGGGAACAAATAGTACTGAACATTTAAATACAATCAAGAAATACACACAAAACAATTTATAAAGGAAACAAATGTTTCAAATAGATTCAAGTACAAATGAATTATATTATATTGTCTGTTTGATTACGCCATTAATAGATCTTTACCATACATCTCTGCCATATGTACATCAACTTGACATTCACCACTAAGCTACTACTAAATATATTGTAAAAACTTTAACTTGCAACGATATCTACCGTGAAAAGCACTATACAAATTAATCTGAATTGAATCTGAATTGAATTGAATTATAAAGAACAACAGGTAAAACTCTAAAATAAGGATTACTTAAGCTTAGTTAATGAATTAACATTAGCACTGAGCAGTAGCTACATTTGTTGCATAAGTTACAAGATAATTATTTTTGGTTTTAAACATTAGCAAACAATATCTAGAGCACGTTGTCCAGATTAAAATATAAAAAAGTCTAAAAATAAATAGCCTGTTATAAGTATTTAAGTATTTGGCGCTGTGATGAACACCACTGCAAATACAAAAATCTGAATGGCTGTTTGAAACATTTAAATCCTGTTCAGAAACAGAAAGTAGTGCAGCTGTTTTGTTTACGGATTACCTGGGTAACGTTGCATTTCTGGTGTATTTTATGTAATTTATGTAGGTTTGAACTTTTTTGACTCTTGCCATTTTGCTATGCAGACAATTTGTATCCCTTCCATTTGGACTGTTTGTGACTAAACAAATTTAGCTGCCCCACCTGCCATTTTTTTTTTTTTTTTTTTAATTTTGGAGTGCCAAGATTATTGCTTGTTACTTGAGCTTTCATTCCCTGTAAGACAGCAGCATTAGCAGAAAATCTTTTCTGTGTATGCAATGCACTGCAATGAAAAGGTCAGAGATTTAAAAAAATACACAATAATTAAGCTACCCAAAGTGCCACATGTTTAGACACACAGAAAGCCTGAGAAACGCAACATTCTGAGGGTCTTTTTCTTGCTGTGGTTTATTCTGTCATGGTCTAAGGGGAACTTTGCCATTAGCATTATTCTGTTGTTCTGTTGCATTGGAAATGAAACAACCCTAAAGCAATTAAACAGTGTCAGGTGCATTAAAAAAATTAATTTAATTTTTATGTTCTCTTACAGTATTTTGTATGCTGATATTGTTGGATTTACCCGCTTGGCCAGTGATTGCTCACCTGGAGAGCTGGTCCATATGTTGAATGAGCTATTTGGCAAATTTGATCAGATTGCCAAGGTAAGCTGAATCTCCTAAGTCTAGTGACTGGCATGTACTTCATTTATATAAAGCTATAAGCTTTACCATTTTCTTTCTGGGTTGGAAAATATATTACTTTGTGAAACTCAAATCAAATGCTGTAGATAATTTCACCCTTATCAGGATGTTTTCTGGCTGTTGACATCCTTGATTGTTTCTGTGTGTTTCAGGAAAATGAATGTATGAGAATAAAAATTTTAGGGGACTGTTATTACTGTGTATCTGGCCTCCCAGAATCCTTGCCAAATCATGCCAAAAACTGTGTGAAGATGGGACTTGATATGTGTGAAGCTATTAAGTAAGTTCAGCCCCACATGTCTGCTATCAGTGGTTGTCAGCTGGTGTTTTTAATACTAATTTATACTAATACTACTAAATACTAATATTTGATCCAGTACATTTCATGGCTGGTAAATCTTACTCATAGTGTTGTAGTATATTTACATTTTGTTTACTTTAATACAATGCACAATTTTGGTAATTGAGGTCTACAATCTGGGTTCTAGAGCAAAACCAATTTAGAACCTCCAGTCTAAACATCTGTCAAACTCTACATTTAATCAATCTCAATATTACATCTGTTGTTTCTTTTAGATCTTAGCTGAAAGATTCTTTGCCTCTGATTAGCTTGAAAACATCTGTCCTAGTTTTATAATTATTAGTTTCTGCAAACCTGTTCACGCTTTGACTCTAAAGAACAACACTGCGAACACCTGGCTTTTTTTGTGCATTACCACAGGAGATTCCAAAATGTATAATTTAAATCATCATTCTGTTTCTATTTACATGTAACTTCAATTTGCATAAAATTGAGACCAGGATTTAAGCAAACTGTCTGCGCACTTGCTCTATTTCTGTGATAGAATTTAGGCAGAGTCAGTCCAGCAGAAAAGCTTCTATTCCAGTTCCTATAATCCTCTGCGCAGAGGGGCAGATTGGTCTTGGCCCAGTGCTGCTGTGAAGGACATGATACCTGGCCATCCTGATAATGAGTCAGAGGCCTCAGAGGTCAGACGGTGGAAAATGACTTGTGCTGAGTCTAGACGAGAGAGCTGTCTTTCTCATATCTCTGCCTGTTCTGTAGAAGTCTGGAAGAATGAAAATTTCTCCATTAGTAGTTGCTGGCAAATTGTGGTGTTGGAAAATATGTTGTGAATTCCTGTTAAAAGATTGCAAGGAAACTCATCGTAATCACAGTGTTGTACAATAATGTATAATCAACCGAATAAAAAAAGTGATTTTATGAAAATTCTATGAAAATGCTATATTGTATGTTTTGAGGACTCAGTCTGAGCCACAGTGCAGAAACACTGCACTTTTAGTTCAAACCACGTGCCAATAAATGATTTACAGATCAGCACCAATTTTAAAAAAAGAAAATTGGTTTATAACTCCTTTTATTTTGTGGAAATGTCTGTGGAAACCAAAAGGAGACATTTAGAATAATTCAGAGTCTTTTTTTTAATATATTAAAAAGCTGTTAAATTCAAACTGACTATCAGTTTTGCTATAGATCTTACCCTCTGCAACACTTTAGTGTAGGGAACAATCCTCACTATTAACTAGTTCCCCATCTGTTGGTCACTACGAGTTATGTCGTAATGACATTATGAGGATTACTTGGGAGCCCTGATCATCTCTGATTAAGCCCCTTTTATAGCCAGAAGCCGTTCATCTCCCTCCAGGATTAGTTAGGTGGTCACCTAAAGAATGCTTACTTTCACGTCTCGCTTCTCCCTCGAGACTGTTCCTACAGTTTGCATTCGAGGGTCGGGTATGGCAGTACAGGGTCTTCACCGTTGGGCTTTCCCTGCCCCCCCCCCGTATCTTTACAAAAGTCGTGGAGGGCACCCTTGCCCCGTTACGGGAAGTGAGCATTAGGATCCTCAACTATCTCAATTACTGGGTTATTATGGCCAGGTCACAAGAGCAGTTGTGCGATCACAGGGACCTGGTGCTTCGGCACCTCAGCCAGTTGGGGCTTCAGGTCAACTGGGAAAAGAACAAACTCTCCCCTGTGCAGAGGATTTCTTTTCTCGGCGTGGAGTTGGAATCGGTGAGTATGACAGCTCGTCTCACCAACAAGCGTGCCCAGTCAGTGCTGGACTGCCTGAGTTCTTCAGTCCCAAGTCCTGAGATGGGCATGGCGCTGCGGTACACATCGTGTGAACATCACACCGATTTGTCGCCACTCCTTCAACCCCTGGTCGGACCTTGCTTTTCTACGGGCCAGGGTGCCCTTAGAACAAGTGTCCCGGCATGTTGTCGTCACGACAGATGCCTCCAGTGCGTGCTGGGGTGCTACATGCAAGGGGCAGCAACCTTGGGGCTCTGGACATGGTCTCGACTGCTTTGGCACATCAACTGCCTAGAGCTGTTGGCAGTGCATCTGGCCTTGCGGCAGTTTTGGCCACTGCTGCAAGGCAAACACGTGTTGGTCCATACGGACAACACTGCAGTTGTCTACGGTCACGTCGCATGTCACAGCTCTGGAAGTCATGCTCCTCGCAACAGCCCCTCCCTGGCGCAGGAACGACTTCCTTTCTCAGGGGCTTGGCACCACGTGGCACCCGTGAGATGTGAGTGGTCTGCCACAAGCAGTGGTGGACACCATCACTCAGGCTAGGGCTCCCTCTACGAGGTAAGCCTATGTACCGAAGTGGAGTCTGTTTGCAAAGTGGTGTTCTTCTCGCCGAGAAGACCCTCGAAGATGCATGATTAGAGTAGTGCTTTCTTTCTTGCAAGAAAGGTTGGAGTGTAGGCTGTCACCCTCCACCACCGCCTGCTATCACAGCACATCACGATGCAGTGGATGGCCGGTCCCTGGGAAAGCGCGATCTCATCGTCAGTTTCCTGGTGCCCTCCTGGAATTTCTCTATCATCCTGGCTGTCCCTTTGAGCCGCTCAATTTAGTCGAACTTAAGTTTTTGTCTAGGAGGACAGTGCTCCTGACCGCACTCACTTCCATCAAGCATTTTTGGTAAGTGAAGAATGCCTTGTTTTTGGGCCGGTCTACAGTCACATTGTCCTGAGACCCCAGCCTAATATATGCCCAAAGTTCCCACTACGCCCTTCTGCGATCAGGTGGTGAACCTGCAAGCACTGCCTGTGGAGGAGGCAGATCCAGCCTTGGCATTGCTGTGTCCTATAACTGCGCATATACGTGGACTGCACCGCTTCAGAAGCTCTGAGCTACGAGGTCAGCAGAAAGGGAAGGCTGTCACCGAGCAGAGGTTGGCCCACTGGATAGTGGATATCATCGTTTTGGCGTACCAATCCCAAGGCGAGCTGTGCCCCCTAGGGGTAGGGGCTCACTCTACTCGGAGTGTGCCTTCCTCCTATGTGTTGGCGCCTCTCTGGCAGACATCTGCAGAGCTGTGGGCTGGGCGACACCAAACACCTTAGCAAGATTTTACAGTCACCGCATTGAGACAGTTTCTTCCCATGTGTTGGGTAACAGGTAAGTGGCAGAAAGAACTGGCCGGTGTCATGCTTGCTGCGCCATTCCCCCTTACTTGAGGATACGAGCGCCTTTGTCCTCCTCTAGTTCAGTTTCCTGGATGGCGAACCCCGGTGGAGTATCCATCAGCATTCCCGGCAGTCAGACTGGGCAGAGCAGGTTGTGGCATTTTCCATGAACCCCATAATGTTGTCACAACATAACTCGTAGTGACCAACAGATAGGAAATGTCTCGGTTACGTACGTATCCCTCATTCCCCGATGGAGGGAATGGAGACGTTATGTCCCATGCCACAACCTTGAACCATCGCTGGTTGCCAGAGACACGTTCTCGGCTCCTCAGCATAAAACCTGATGAGTGGATGCACCTGCGCCTATTTATACCCGTGTGTACGGGGGAGTGGCGTATTATGCAAATCCACTAGCCAATTTTCATTGGCATTTTCTCCTAATCAGAGATGATCATGGCTCCCAAGTAATCCCCATAATAATTTAGACTAATTACTAAAATGTGTACATTAATTTTTTTTTTTGAACATTAATGATATCTGCAGTACATTTAAGCATAAGTAACACAGGGCCTACTTTTCTTGTGCTAAGTTGTTCTATGTACTTTTATAGTGCTTTTTTGGAACTTGAAATCCCCAGGTACTGCTCAAATTTGTTGCATGGAAAAGATCAGCTAGGACGTTCAGCATGAATGTCAAGCATCTTATTTTATGGGAAGCAAGTAAGTCATGAGTTTGGAACAACAGAATGAGTAAATGATTAATTTTCAATAGGATCATGCTCACCACTTTAGATGCATCTCTTGCAACTTGTGAACTGGAGTGACAAAAACAACATTCAAAAGGTCATGCCTTTTAAAAGGTCGAAGCCATGTCTCTTGTCTAAATGTGTTTCTAACTGTGTTATGGCAGAAGGTTAAATCGATGCTCTGATGTGTGATGGGATGTGTTGTTATTTCCTTCTTCGTTTTCTGTATAGGAAAGTGCGAGACGCCACCGGAGTGGACATTAACATGCGAGTGGGTGTTCACTCTGGAAATGTTCTCTGTGGTGTGATTGGCCTCCAGAAATGGCAATATGATGTCTGGTCACATGATGTGACTTTAGCCAATCACATGGAAGCAGGTGGTGTACCTGGGTAAGCCATTGTGGGTTTTTAATTTAACTATATGCTTAATTTTTTATTACAATTATTCATAATTATAATATGCATTTTCAGTTTGTAGAAGATGTGAAATTGTTGAGAATCTGGTGAGAAAAACAATAGTAATTGCAAGTTCTTGATGAATAGACGAGTCCACATCACCTCAGTGACTCTAGAGCACTTGAATGGGGCATATAAGGTGGAAGATGGAGATGGCCAGGAACGTGATCCTTATCTAAAAGAGCATGGAGTTGTAACCTACTTAGTTATCAACCCAAAGGTATGAAGAACAAATGAACAGTCGCTTTTGTTTTCTTCAAGTCTAAAGGTTTTTTTTTTTTTATCCAAATCCTAGCCATTATTGCCAATGCTACTGTCATTACAAGATCTTGTGGCAATATGTATCATGTTGCTAATTGTCCAAAGTACTTGCTAAATGCAGCTGAGTAGGTTTAGTGAAGTTTGTCTTCTGTGGTCTGTTTTGCAGGCAGAAAGAAAAAGTCCTCAGCACCACTACAGACCCAGACATACCATGGATGGGGCTAAAATGAGAGCTTCAGTGAGGATGACCAGATACCTGGAGTCATGGGGTGCAGCCAAGCCTTTTGCCAACCTTCACCACAGAGACAGCATGACCAATGAGAATGGAAAAATCAACACTGCTGTGAGCATTCTTATGAGACACTATGAATTTTACAATAGTGGTTCAATTGATTTTTAAAATATATTAAAGTTAACAGCTGACACTGTGAAAAATGCATAAAAACAGCAGAAGAAAACTTGTGTAAACACTTGCTAAAATGAACATACCAGGAAGGTAAATCGACCTGTGATGTTAATAGTAAAAAATATTTTACTATTCTATTTTACTATTCTAACTATGCACAATTAATTAGTTAGAATTATATGTAAGACTTACTAGTTCAAGACCCACCATTCCCACAGGCAAATGTAGTATGTGTACATATATTACATTTCCACATACAAAATAGATGAAACCTATTAGAAATTGGAACAATTTAATATATTAACAGATATATCTAGCCCATATAAATACGCATTTATGTATGTGTAATGCATTTTTGGTCATATGTCATGTACATGTATGTCCATCCTAAATCAAGTATATTTTCTATAAGTAAATATAAAAGGTGTATTTAAAAATTATTACAAAAACATATATGAACAGCTTTTGTTCTTGTGACTCTTGCGACTGCCAAAATTACTCACCGCCTACTCTTTTCTTATTAACAGGACGTCCCCATGGGCCAGTACCACTTTCAGAGGCGTTCAGAGAGGTGATTTAACTTCTGTGTCTTTTTCCAACAGTAACATTTTTTGAGCCTGCTAAAGGGCAGTTATGCTACAGTAGGTGATATATTTCATCTGTTTTAAATCGTAGTGATTATATAAACAAGGTATCTTAGGAGGCACATACTTACATACTTGAGTAACCTTCAGGTTGGAACCTTTTTGTCATAGTATTGAAATACAGTATGATGAATGTGTATAGAATTATTGAAATGGTATGGAAAAAAGATATTTCATGTTTATGAATGCATGCCATAGAGCTTCTTAGACAGAGTCATTAATAAGTCAGTGTCCTCCTCAGAACAAAATCTCAGAAGAAGCGTTTTGAGGAGGAACTAAATGAGAGGATGATTCGAACTTTTGATGGCATCAATTCTCAAAAGTAGGTCATCTCATTTATCTGTTTTATTTGCCCATGTTGTTGAATGTTCCAGTTCTTTGTTAGTTTGTTTTATCTGTCTGTATCTTTTTAGACAATGGCTCAAATCAGAGGACATACAGAGAATATCTTTGTTTTTCCACAATAAAACATTGGAAAAGGAGGTAAGCGCTGATACTTTGTAAGCTAAAGTTAGTTTGAATTAGAGTCATCCATAGTTTAATAATACATCACCATATCAATAATTGAAATGTAAACAGATTTGTTGTCACCCACGATAAGACAGAATGAGACAACTCAGTTAACAAAAAAAAAAAAAAAAAAAAAAAGTTAGATGCTCCATGAGAACAGTGTGTCCTTTCTCTGCAGTATAGAGCAACGACCCTGCCGGCCTTCAAATATTACGTCACCTGTGCCTGCTTGATATTCTTCTGCATTTTCATTGTGCAGATCCTGGTTCTGCCAAAGTAAGTTTATTCATCTGCACCTGTTTCTCAGTGCACGCCAACACAGGAATGTCACAGAAGGGTTTAAACAAAGCAATCTGTATGAAAATACACTTTTTTAAAAATTTAGTTTGACATAGAATTATCAATTTCTTCTGACTTGGGTTTCTTTCTTTTACAAAAGGTCTTTATTTAAGTCTTCACTGTAGTGAACTGGAGCTGTCAGGATGAATTTGTTAAATCAGAGCTGGAGATGTCAGAATGAATTTGTGAGCAAGAACATCTTTTCTCACTTTTTTCCATTTGTGATTTAAAACACCATGTGCTCTCTGTCTATTTCAGAACTGCAATATTGGGAATATCATTTGGAATGTCTTTCCTAATTCTGTCTGTGATTCTGCTCATTTGCTTCATTGGGCATTTCTTGGTAAGTGCCAGTGTAATCTAGTATTTGTTTTAAAAATAATTTTAGAACTATTTTAGCAAAAGCCAGCCATTCTTACTTGAAGTAACCCACGGGTTAATATGTCATGGCCATGACAAAAACAAGTGATTCGATAGATTCACCACTGTTAAACACACTTCTTTTTCACAAGGGTAGAGCAGTGATTCTCAACTACTTTGGACGTCGTGTTTAATGCAGTTTGGATTGATTTGCTTCTGCCTAAATAAGTTTGCTAAATTAGTTTGGACTTACTTCTTTTAGTGAAGAAGAAAAGATTTTCTCTTCCCTTTTAAAACTTGATAAATACATTTAATTTATGATCCTAACTTCTCACACTTGTATGGTTAATTGATTTAACACACAGTATCCAAGAAAAAAAAATCACCCACCCATTTTTCAGTTACAACCCACCAATTGAGAACAGCTGGTGCAGAACAAATAGATGTCATTGATAAATTCCTCATTTGTTGGTAATGCAAGGACTAGATGAAGTAATCTAGAAACAATATATCATTCTTTATATATTCGACATAAGCCCAGATAATCTTAAAATCAAGTTGAACTTGGTTCTTACAGTGTCAAGTAACATTATAACAGAGTTTAAAGTTTGATGTTGTACAGGTTGATGCTGAGGTCATGTTAACTGTGTAAATTTTGGAATGTCTCATGCTTCTTTAGTACTGTGATAGCTATTTTGTCTCAGCTCGTAAGTAGCTTTATTTATTATTATTTGCTGAAAGCATCAACCGCAGTAAGATTTCCCAAATGCACAAGAAAAGAAAACTGGTGCGTGAAATTAAGTGATTCATGTGTTTATTCTCCACCATGACCTTGTGATAACAGTCTGATGAGGATGTGTTATACAGATGTCCCAAGGCATATCACAATAATACAATTCATCCAACCAGTCATTCAGTATTGCAATAATGTAATATATGTTCTATTGTGTATTTAAATTATTTTATAATAATAAATTATACTGAAGACAAATGAGTTCAGAGACATTTTTTCTGGTCACCTTTTTTATTTAAAAAAATCAATTCATTGTTTTATTCGTGTTGACCAACAATAGCATTGCGATAAGACGGCCTCCGCATCTTGGCTCTGGATCCTTAGATCCTCAGGAATCATCGCCAACAAGCCCTGGCCACGCATCACCCTCACCATGGCAACCACAGCCCTCATCCTGATCATGGCTGTCTTCAATATGGTATGTCAACCACAATGATCCAGGAAATTTCATATGAATACTTTTGTGCTTATGGTCATACAAATAAGACACTGAGATGCTCTCTAATTGCATCACACACATTACATTAGGGGTCTTGACCACAGTAGTGTGACATGCGTTATTGCAGAGTTTCTTGGCAGAGATCTGTGTCCATCTGCGCCCTGGCTGCAGAGAGCTGTTTGGCCTCCAGATCTGGCCATTTCACTTGTGGCATATGTCACTGTTTGTAAACAAACATGAAACAAATTCGTCAATTTCAATCTTGTATTTTTCTGTCATCTAGGTGGAAAATAATAATAAAAATAAGTAGGATTCTCACCTCATGTGTGAGAATTGTACATGTATATAATTTAAATTAAGTGAACATGTCACTGTGATGTAACTGCGATAACTGTTGACAACACTTTTAAAATTCTTTTATATTGTGTATTTCTTCACAAATATATATATGTATATATATATATGTATATATATATATATATATATATGTAGAGAGAGAGAGAGAGAGAAATAAATTTTAATCATCTCTTGCAGTTCTTTGTAGAAGATAACCTAACATCCACAGATGCTGTTTATAATGCATCAAATGAAACACTTCTTCAGCCTGATGGACATCCCATATCTTATCTGGACAAGAACACATTCTACCTTCCTGTGAGTTAACTATAGTGTTGTTTATATGTTAAAAGCTCTTCAGATGGACCTTTAGACTGTAAATGTGAAGAGTAGATGTGGAAATTATCTAGTACAGAGGTCTCCAAACTCAGTCCTGGGGGGCCGGTGTCCTTGCAGAGTTTAGCTCCAACTTGCCTCAATACACCTGCCTGGAACTTTCTAGACAAAGCCAATAGATGGCAATCCTTTGGCAACCTTTTGCCAAAAAAGTGTAACGGCTAAAGCTAATGCTTCTGGTTTGGAAAGACTATGCTGAATAAACAGCTTTTTAGAGGAAACAGGTTATCATTTTATGAATCGAACACCTATTGGGCTAATTTTCAAAATGTTTTACATTACATTTACATTACATTTAGACATTTAGCAGACAAAAGAGGACAATGGAAGCAATCAAAATCAACAAAAGAGCAATAACATGCAAGTGCTATGACAAGTCTCAATTAGCCTACCGCAGTACACGTAGCAACGGCTTATTTTAATTATATAATATATAAGAAAACAGTTAGAATAGAAAAAGAAAAAGCAAGTGTTAGAGGCCTTACAAAAAGAACAGAAAAGCTAGTTTTTTTTTTGTTTTTTTGTTTTTTAAGAAAACAAGCAGTAAGTAAATGAATAGAGTATTAGTCTAAAAGGGCAATTTTTTTTTTTTTAAGAATAAAATTAGAGTAGAGAATGATAGAGTTAAAGGGTAAAATAAAGATAGAAGAGGTGTGTTTTTAGCAAATTCCTGAAGATAGCTAAGGACTCAGCTGTTCAGACTGAGTTGGGCAGGTCATTCCACCAGGAGGGCACATTTAATGTAAAAGTCAGGAAAAGTGATTTTCTGCCTTTTTGGGATTGCACAACAATACGTCATTCACTTGCAGAACGCAAGTTTCTAGAGGGCTGAAGTAATGAATTTAGGTAAAGGGTTGCAGAGCCAGTGGTGGTTTTGTAGGCAAACATTATTGCCTTAAACTTTATGCGAGCAGCTTTTGATAGCCTGAGAGCTATTGATAGAAGAGAGGTGTGACGTACGCTCTTTTCAGCTCATTAAAAAATTATTCTTGCAGCTGCATTCTGGATTAGTTGTAAAGGTTTGATAGAACTGGCTGGAAGACCTGCCGGAAGACCATTGCAATAGTCCAGCCTGGACAGAACAAGAGCTTGAGAAAAAGGAGTTGTGAAGCATGATCTGAAATAAATGGCCTGATCTTCCTGATGCTGAATAAAGCTAATCTGCAGGACCAGGCAATTTTAGCAATGTGGTCTGAGAAAGTCTGATCATCAATCACAACTCCAAGGTTTCTAGCTGTTTTTGAAGGAGATATGGTTGATGTGTCTAACTGGATGGTGAAATTGTGATGAAATGATGGGTTTGATGGAACCACAAGCAGTTCTGTCTTGGCAAGGCTGAGCTGAAGGTGATGGTCCTTCATCCAGCAAGAAATGTCTCTTAGACAGCTGAGATCCAAGCAGCTATCATCAGATCATCAGGATGGAATAAAAGGTAGAGCTGAGTGTAATCAGCATAGCAGTGATATGAAAAGCCTTTTTTGTTGAATGACAGAACCTAGTGATGCCATGTAGACAGAGAACAGATGTGGTCCAAGAACTGAGCCCTGAGGTACCCCAGTAGCTAGATGTTGCGACTTAGATACCTCACCTCTCCAAGATACCTTGAAGGACCTGTCTGAGAGGTACGATTCAAACCACTGGAGTGCAGTTCCTGCAATGACCTTTGCCAATAGGGTTGGCAGGCAAAAATGGTGGTTAACTCTGTCAAAAGCAGTGGACAGATCCAGCAAGATAAGTATTGAAGATTTGGAAACCGCTCTTGCCAGTCTTAGTGCTTCAACAACTGAAAGCAAGGCAGTTGAATGTCCACTTCTAAAACCAGACTGGTCGAGGAGGTTGTTCTGTGTGAGAAAGATGGAGACTTAGTTGAACACAGTTCGTTTAAGTGTTTTTGCAATGAAAGGAAGAAGGGAAACCGGTCTGTAGTTCTCAAATAGAGATCGGTTAAAGGTCGGTTTCTTAAGTAGAGGGGTTATACTAGCTTGTTTAAATGCTGAGGGAAAAACTCCTGTGTGAAGGGGTGTGTTAATGATGTGAGTCAGTGCAGGTACAACTGCAGGAGAAATGGCTTGAAGGAGATTAGATGGAATAGGATCAAGTGGACAAGTAGTAGGATGATTAGAAAGAATGCATTTGGAGACTTCTGCCTCAGAGAGTGGATGTGAATGAGTGTATGTTTGCTGGTAAGATGTGCTTGGCAGACTGTGGTATGGTAAATTGTGTACTGATGGTTTTGATTTTATTAATGAAGAACGTTGCAAAGTTGTCAGAGTTGATAAAGGAGGGGGAGGAGGAGGACAACGGAGGGAGGAAAATGTTTTTAAGAGCATACACTAAAACAAGTGTTTTTTTTGAGTTTACACCGAAAACCTGCCATTTTATAATAGAAGTCACTGACTTTTTGCAACAGGTGGGATTTAGATTACGGCACTTTCCATTCATTCCTATGGTAACCTATGGATTGTGTGTCGCACAACTCTGAACTAAAATTCTATGACGTCAAGGCTGTAATGTGATTGGTTATCAAGGCACACTTTGATGTGATTTGATGATAAGATTTTTATGATTTAAATTGACGGTTACGCTTTCTCCAATAGTAAGGAATACAGACCCTCTCATCTCCCAATAGTAAGAAAACCTCTGTTCTAGCATGCCTAGTAAGACCTTGATTAGCTGGTTCAGGTGTATTTAATTAGGGTTGGAGCTAAACTCTGCAGGACACCGGCTCTCCAGGATTAAGTTTGTAGACCCCCAATCTAGTATGTTTTTGACCAGCATTATACAACACGTGAAATAACATTCATTATGATTTCATGATTAATGCTGCTTAACCCAGTTTTTCAAATAGGGATTTAATTACTTAATTACACAATACTAAAACATTTCTAATATACAACATTATCTTTCTTTTTCTCATTTACTTTTGTTTCATACACTTTGGAAAGATGTTATTTATTGGTAATACATGCAAGAGTCACAATCTAACAGACAAATGCAGTTTAGCTTGAAAAACAGTCCTTAACCACATCAATTATTATTACATAGTGATTACTGTTTAAAATGTTGCATAGCTTTTAGTAGATAGAGAATAGCTGACTGATTTTGTTTTGATGTATGAATGTTGTATCACCATCACCCTGATTCAAATATAGTTTGTTTAGTATAAGCATAAGTGTTTTTTTTTTTCTTTTACAGTCAGAACACAATATTTATGATTTCTGTTTTTCTGCTGTTAGTATTTTATCTATAGTTGCATTCTGGGCCTGATTTCCTGCTCTGTGTTTCTGAGGATCAACTATGAGCTAAAGATGCTCATCATGCTAACAGCCGTGGTGCTCTACAGCGTCATCATACTTCAAACACATGCACCCCTGCTGGACGAGTACAGTAAATTCCTCTACAAAACAGAGATCCTGGATAGGTGAGAACTTTTTATATACACTCGTCAGAATTATGTAGGAACTAGTATACTAATATGTGATTAGGCATTGACATTAATAGAAAGTTGGTTCTTCCTGTACTTCTAAATATAACACCTTCTATTACTCTGGGAAATCAGCTGGACCATGGCTGTATAGATTTTCAGACAAAAGAATTGTGCAGTCAGCATTTAAATCCTCAGTGGGGTTCAGGTCTATGTTTTTTTTTTTTTTTTCTTTTTTTTTTTTTAAGTCACCCATGTCCAGCAAACCGAAAACAGTTCTCCACAAACTGCTGCTGCAATGTGCAAAGCACACATTAATTCAGATCTCATTGTATTTTGTATCAGATTTGTTTTCACTGAATTTAATAAAATTGCCATCTACTCTGACTAAAATCTGAAGAACCCATTAGTGCAAGGTTGGAATGTTCCTTTGTAAAGGCCTCTTCGAACCAGCAGCACTGAGTGTCCACATACTTTTGGCCAAATGTATCAACTTCAACATTAAATCCAGTTTAATAACAGTAAGCTTATGGTGTATGCAAATAGCTGGTCAAATGTGTTAATCATAGGTAACCACGTGTATACCTTAAACCATCAGATTTATAAATGATGACAGGATTTTTAGTGTCAATCAGTTCATACAATAATCCAAAAACTCTTGCTATGTTTTGCTCATTTGTCCCAAAACTAGCACAACAAAACAAAATTTGGAATTGCTTCATGCACAACATTTTCTGAGGATTACAGATTTTGTTCTAGAAATCAGAGCTGGATGTTGAAAATAAATCACTGAACCAGCACAGACATTTCCTGCTAATTGACAGCTGGGGTGGACATGGTCTGCTGGTCATCCTGGGCTACAGATGGCATGATTTGTTACAAAAAACAGTGATGCTGACAAGTCTTATATCTCTCTCTGTCTCTCGTCAAAACAAGGCCAGGAGTTCTGAAAGACTTGAAAACTATGGGCTCTGTGTCTCTCTTTATATTCTTCGTCACCCTGCTTGTTCTAGCTAGACAGGTGAGTGTTCTTTTTTTAAAGCCAATTACATTTGCTCATTTATAGAATATAACAACTGGTGAAATGGTAATCATTATGTTATTTGCATATTGTATGCATGGCATGCATATTCACTGTAAGAAGAAATGTTGATGGTACTATGAATGCATAAATTAATTAAAAATATCTGTTCTTTATTGAATTTAAATAGGACCACAATAAGCTTAAAAACAAATGCATATGGTTGTTAAGAAGCTTTATCTATTAATTGAAAATGTAAACACATTTTATATTATTGTAAATGAAAATATATTTTGATTGTCAGTATATAATAGGCAAGTCATATGCTGGTACATTATAAAAGGTTTTTAGACATCGTTTTGTAGTTTCTAGATATTTATTATGATTAGATGTAGTCCTCTAAGAAAAGGCAGCCAATAACGACTACAAAATGTACTTCAAAGTAGTGAATATTTAGAAGAACCTCTTTCTTGTGCACAACATATATCATGTTCAACAAATAAGACTGTGTCAATTAAGATTAAGAATTAAGATTCATCACGGATGGAATCCAGAAAGGGTACTGTACACAAGACATTAGATGTACTGGAAAAAAAAAGGTTTTTGTTTGTTTGCTATTTGTCTATTGTTGTGACAATTTTACGACCAATTTCTGTAGAAATTGAGGTAAATCCTGTTGATCTGAGATCCAACTGTTTACGTAATTTTCACCATCTGTTTGTCCACTGGTAATTTGTTGTTTGTTGATTATTTTGACTCTTTTTATAAGACATTGATACTTCTATTTAGGAAAGATATATTTAATTGTTAAAAAATTACAATAAAGACAATGTTACAAATGATTTCTGTTTTTTCCCCACTAAATACATATAAAGAATCTGTGACTCTGAAGACAAGTATTGGTGGCTTAAAACTGAGATTAACCTTTCCTAGAAAAAAAGAAAAAAAAAAATTGTTACAGATGATGCAGAAAAGCATTGTACCGTATTGTATATATGTTGTGTGATGAGAATAGGACTTTCTTTTATGAAATGGTCTGTGTGTGTAACTGAAATAGCGCTGTGACCTCCAGTCTCTTTACCTCTGTGTCCTCTTGTAACAGAATGAATATTACTGTAGGTTGGATTTCCTGTGGAAGAACAAATTCAAGAAAGAATGTGAGGAGATAGAAACCATGGAGAATCTTAATCGTGTTCTGCTGGAAAACGTACTGCCAGCCCATGTAGCAGAGCACTTTCTGGCCAGAAACTGGAAGAATGAGGTAAGAAGAATGTAGATGGAAAGGACAACTAAAAATCTACCCTATACTGCAATTTGTGTACTGTTTCAAAGGTATGCATCCCAAATTCACATGGTGAAATAGTATGAGCTTCCATACTTCAAGCTACCACAATATAATAGAAAAAAAGATACTCTTGCACTACAAAAAAAAAAAGAGACTCTTGCACTACAAAATTTAATAATATGTCTTACCTTTATACTGGCTTACTTCATACCTAATAGTACATACACTCTTAAACATACAGGTGCTTCAAAAGGTTCTTCAAGCGATGCCAATGAAGAACCATTTTTGGTTGCACAAAGAACCATTCAGTCAAAGGTTCTTTAAAGAACCATCTCTTTCTTACCTTTTTATAATCTGAAGAACCACAAAGAACCTTTTGTGAAACAGAAACGTTCTTCAAATGGTTCTTTATGGAACCATTTAGACAAAAAGATTCTTCTATGGCATTGTGAAGCACTTTTATTTTTATGAGTGTAGTTAACCAGCATAGACAATCTTTTTGTACTTGAAGGATTATAGGTAATAAGATTAAACATAACTTGAATTTAGATGCTTGGAAGTGCTTGGCAACTGACAAGTTGTTGTTTTCTTCAGTTTAAATTAAAGCTTTGAAGAAAAACCTGTAACTTTTGAATAATGCTGTCTGTTTCAAAGTCAGTCCTTGATATTTATGGCTGAGCTTCCTTTTCCTTTGTGAATGACAGGATCTGTATCACCAATCATATGACCTGGTGTGTGTGATGTTTGCTTCTATCCCGGACTTCAAAGAGTTCTACACAGAATCAGATGTAAACAAGGAGGGTCTTGAGTGCCTCAGACTACTCAACGAAATCATTGCAGACTTTGATGAGGTAACATATTGCTTCTTCAGGTACTTTGTAGGGAAAAAAAAGAAAGTTATGCTTTCTTTTTTACTCTAACTTTTTTCCCCCACTGAAGTGTACTTTGAACTCACTGCAATGTGCAAATTCTGTTTGCTTGCTATGAAATTGCATTCGCCCATGAAATTCATTTTATTACGCCAAAAAGAAATATTATTACCATGATGCAGTCCTTTTTCACAAAACAGTTTTGATGGTTTGTTTGATGTTAACTATACTATGGTTATGTTGTCTTTCCTGTGTAGTTGCTCTCTAAGCCAAAGTTTAGTGGAGTGGAGAAGATAAAGACCATTGGAAGCACATATATGGCAGCTACTGGGCTTAATGCCACACCAGGACCAGAATATACGCAGGTACTAGGATCTATCATCTGTGAAATTATACACATTTTTCAAGGGAATAAAATACAGTTTACACCCTGATTATTTATTTATTTAGTTAGGCTTGCTGTACTTTAATTAATCAAAAATAATAATTCCTTTTAATTCTTGTAAAATTGTGGTCCACCCTACCCTTGAATAAAAATATTTCTTTTTCTTTCTTTCTTTCTTTCTTTCTTTCTTTTCTTTCTTTCTTTCTTTATTCATGTTTATAGGAGCATGACAGGCAGTACATGCACATTGGCACCATGGTGGAGTTTGCCTTTGCACTGGTGGGAAAGCTTGATGTCATCAATAAACATTCCTTCAATGACTTCAAACTCAGAGTGGGTGAGTGAAAAGTCAAAAGATTAAATAGCTGCAAGCAAGGATTGTCATGGTCCAAGCATAAACAGCTCACATAGATGATACAGTGATGCAGTGGCCGCGTCTCTTTTCAAAGATAATCTTCAATCTTAATAATCAAAAATTGTAGTTGGACAGCAATACATAATTTTTTTTCAGTGTCATTAAGATATTTACAAATGAATGTAACATTTACTGACCTATAGGCACTTTGGAGATTTGCTACCAGCTGATTATATAAAACTATGAATTTCTATCATTCCCATTTATATAAATGGCTAGAAATTGCATTGTAAGTAAACAGCATTCATAAAAAATTTGTCATATTACAAAAACCTGTATATCACCATCTACAGGTATTAATCATGGACCTGTGATAGCTGGGGTGATTGGAGCTCAGAAGCCCCAGTATGACATCTGGGGCAACACAGTGAATGTAGCAAGCAGAATGGACAGTACAGGAGTGCTTGGAAAAATACAGGTAAGACTATAATTATTGTCAGCTGTACAGAACCATTGTTTGCTTCCTTTAAATTGTCTCAGGTCCTTTACATAGATATTTGATTACAGTTAAAGTAACACTCCATGTAAAACCACTGCAATTCTAGTTGGAAGAATGCTCATGCTTTGAATAATGTGCAATGGAGTGACTCATTAATCCATTTAATTCCTTTGTGTGCTTATGTTTGCAGGTTACAGAAGAGACGAGTCGTATCTTGCAGACATTAGGCTACATGTGCTCATGCAGAGGAATTATAAACGTAAAAGGGAAAGGAGAGCTTAAAACATACTTTGTCCACACTGAGATGAGCCGGTCTTTATCCCAGGGGAATGTAATGCCATGAATCATAGCAACAAATGTGCAATGAACTGCAGACATCCACAAACGGGAATAAAAGAGACATTTGTAAATAACTGCGCCTAGTCTTTAGATGCACGAAGTACTGGATGTATTGAAAGTGATACCATTTCTACTGTATCTCATAGGCAGGGTTTGTGCACAGGGTACTACTGTAAGTATGGTAGCAATTATTTTGTAAGAAAATCAAATATAACAAAAAGTGTTTTGATGTTTTAATGCCATTGTTTTTCTTTCTTTTTCTTTTTTTTAAAAAAAAAAACTTCATTAAACTTTATATGTACTTGTCTTTCTGAGGGCATCTTTATTTTTGATATACTGTAGTTACAGATTAGAGGAATAAGCTAGTACTTAAACATTTCTGTGTTGTGTCACTGGCATGCTGTGCATGATATGTGTCACATATTTACACTATGGGCATATACAGTAAATGTAGCTTTGGACAGTAGGGACATATCCCTATGAGAGTTGTAAATGCAATATGGTATTCTATGTTTGTACAGTATGTCTGTTTCATCTACTCATTCATGAAAAAATACCCTTTTTACACATTTCATTAACATAAGGTGTATTGTGTAAGGGATTTACAGAAGTCAATTTAGCTCAAAGGGAATCATTTAAGATTGAACAGAATCTCAGTTTTACGACGGATCACTGAATCGGCCAGCGATTCACTGAACGAGCCGTACAACCTCAACTCTGCAATGGATATTACTATCCAAAATATAGTGAAAGCACTATTTATTAGCACGGTAACAAGGTCGGTAGTTTAAGACATTAATTTATAAGCACACAACACAAGATACTTCTCTTTTCAATATGAATAGAAATTTATTGGAAAAACCTAAGACATATAAACTAACCTAACACATAGATGCGCAGTCACACATTCATACAAGTTGCAGAAAGAGAGAAAATGAGGAAAGAAATGAGTTTAGAAGAGTGAAAATATGAAATCCCAAGTTTATAGCAATATATGCAATTGCTTAGACCTGAACAACCATCAGTCAAGAAAGAAAAAGGTTAAAGTAAAAGAATAAATGTGACAATGTCCTTATGTTTTCGTTTAGAGGAGTGGCTGGCGTGCAAGCTAGGAAGCCTTCAAAGAATGCAAAAATGATGGCAAAAAGCATGGTGAAGACCAATAGCTAAAAGCTACAAGCGACAGCTAAAAGCATGACTAGGAACGATGGTTAAAACCAATAGCTAAAAGCAAAATTTTATGGTGTCCTGTGGTTTTAAACTCAGCTTTGGACACATCCCAAAATGGTGTCTTGACCAATTAGATGTTGTCTTAATTCGGGATATTGCTATGTTTCTCCTCCCAAAACATAAATCAGCATGTTATCTTAACAGTGACATGGTCAGAGTTTTCCCACTCTTGCAGAGTATAATTTGGCCATGATTTCTATAACATGAATACAATGCATTTGACAAAGAATTGATTGGTAGAAACGTTCAAAGCATGAATTTTCAAACTCATACATACCAAACATGAATATAAACCCTTAAGCTATTTAATAGTTATTAAAAGGACATACACAACGAGTGATTAGAACATAACAGACAAATGTGTGGGTAACATACATAGTAGGGAGTTATGCAGTGGTCTGATGTTCATTCGTAAGTCCTTTTAAGCATCATTTTGGTGCATATTTAGGTAAAAGGGACAGTCTCTCTGCCATTCTGTGAACTAGGGGCATGTTCTGAGGAACAAAAGAATTCTGAAGGAATTTCAGTCTGGTTCTTGTCTTGGGTGGGGGAGCACCACCCAACAAAGTTTCCTCATGTGATGGTCCTGATGTGTATCTTTGACCAATGGTCTTGGGTTTCTTGCCCCAAAATTGACAATTTCCTTTCTGAGTTGGGATTATGAATAATTGTGTTCTTTTGTTTTAATGTTGCAATTTGTTCAAAGCTGTGAAAGATTGGTTAGGCTTACTTCAGGCTGGCTGGCGCCAGGGTATCCTGGACAGATTTATGACGTGGTCCTGGGCCTCTTTGTGGAAATTGGCTCTTTGGTTTCAACTAAATGTTCTGATTGAATCTTCCATTTGTCTGATTCGCTCTGATACCCTACAATTGTCAAGTTGCGCTGTGCGACCTCCGTGCACACCTCTATGCAATGACCTCTTTAATGTTCAGAAGTTACTATTTTAAGAAATGTAAAGCATTTTGGGTCGTTGATGTGTCTTGTGTTTTATGAGAGATGTGTGTGGAGGGAGGGAAATGTATCTCTAAATGTCTGAATGTGTTTCATCTATTTGCCCACAGTGTTTTGAACTATACTGTATAGATGTGTCTTGTGATCAGGGCTGTCCCAAGCATGGTTGCAATGCATTCATTGTCAAACTTCAAAATTAGATATTTTTAATTTTTAAAAAACGCCATTATTTTATTTGAAAAAGTTAAGAATTTTATTTTATTGACAAAACATTTTTGTTTGTTGTGTATATTTTTATATATCAGATAATTTTAAGCTGTCATATGGTCATGTTACAACGTGCCCCTCGCACGTTACAATATACCCCACCTACGGGGCATGTTGTCACATTTCACGTTCTTTCTTTTGAGGTAAATAACGAAAAATGTATACACTGTAATTATGAAACAAAGCAACATATTTGTACTAGACAAGTGTAAAATAATGTGGATAAAAAATTATACTCTGAGCCCCATGTGGATTTACACAAACTGAGAAATTCAAAAAGTGTTAGGTTGTGCCCCACACTCCCCTAGTAGATTATGTACAAGAGGTTTTCAGCAAAGTTGTGATCATATAGAAAATTTAGAGACCTTAGAAATTTGTGTTTCAAATATGCTACAGTAAACTTTATAGAGTCATGGTGGTGGTGTGTCTCTGGTTCTAAAGTGTGAGCAATTACTTTTTTAACTTTAGAAGTTAATCACAAGATTAATTCATTTTCCATCATAAGTAGGGTCACAAGAATCTCAGACCATAAGCAGGAAAACGCCCTGGACAGATGGCTAGTCCCTTACAGGCATTGTGGGAGAAACTGGAGAACCTATAGACAACAAAGATCATGCAGTTTCAACACAGAAAGGGCTCAGTCAGGACTCAATGTTGACAAGATAATTCAAAATCAAATTGCAATGAGAAATGACAAAATTGAAAAAGATAAAATGAGAGATATACAATACCATTTATTTCAAGAAATCAAATTTGTAAACTGTCTTTACAAATATTAAAACCATCATACAAATAATAATAATAATAATAATAATAATAAAACCTTACATTTCTGGATTCTATTTTCCTGGGCATGTACCACCAAGCCATAGCAATTTGAACCAATCAGCTGAGCACCGTGACATCTCTAATAAAGTCATTCCCTGTCTCTGGGGAATTCAAATTAAAGCACACTTCACAGAGAAATTATTTGCAAGATGGACAAAAAGGCATTCTTCATAAATGAGCATTCAAGAGATTTAGATTTTTTGTCAGATGATGGCTCACTTTTTGTCACAATTGTAAGTCACACTTTAAAAATGTAGTATTGAATTGTGTTTAACTTCAAGTGATGTTTTTGTACTTAGTATTTATATGCTGCTGTGTCTTGGAGTTAGTGTGGCATCTATAATAATAATTCTGTGATGCTTTTGATCTTTTGATGTTTGAAAGTTTACATTTTAAACAAACATACAGATTTTTTAATACATTTATTTTTTCTTGTGCTATATAAATTTGCTTGCACATTTTTCATATTTCATGTGACTGGATGTTTGCAGCAAATGTCTCACTTTCTAAACAATTACAAACTCAGTAACAATTTTGGCAACTTGCAATCAATCCAGTAACCAAAGCCTTAAATATGTTTCTCTTTGTGGTACATGCCCATGTTTTCAAACGTGCTTGATGTTTTCTTTTCAGTGCTAGCATGATGTTTGTCAAAAAAGAAGAAGAAGAAAAAAAGAATTGGGGTGACTCACATATGTCCATATGTCTGACATTAAAGGTGCAATAGGTGATTGTCTTCAGAAACATTTTTTGTTATGCTGGTTGAAATGCTTTTCACATCCCGATAGCAATCATTAAGTTTAGTGGTCAAATTGTATTTATATGTGTTTATATATTCTGTGGAAGGCGTAGGACCAAGAAATATTCTTCCAATTCTTTGGCTTTCCTACCTGCCTGTCAACATATGTATTTGCATACCTCTGCACACCCTGTTCGCGCAGACAGCATTCGTCATCAGCGAGTTCACATACCCTACGCATCAACAACCTGATCTTCCTTTCTGGTATTATAATACTTCTACTAACTGTACTATAAAGTGTTCTCACGGTTAATGACGTGATGGTTAAGGCCACTAGAGCATTTACGGTAGTTTTGTGGCAGACTGACAACTGCGCATGTGTATAACGTGAATCTGTACGTTCTGGAAAGGTGAAGAGATAACTCGCTCTAACGGCATCTGTCTCTCTTTATTTTATATATTTCTTTTCTGTTTGTGACCTGAGTTGAATGCATGCTTTTGTACATTTTTCACGTGAAAATCCGCCATCTTCTCGTCTCCCATACATTATTAGCACCACACAGTTTTCCTATTTGGGCTGTTGAACATTTCAACTAGGTGTTACAATGTATTTTAGTAATGCTGTCTTTGGTCGTCTAGTCTGTGTGCCTTCATGCATTCGGGAGGCGTGGCTTTGGAAGGCGATTTGCTGGGAGGGTAGAACGTTGGCTTTCAGTGCTATCAGGCTAAAGTTAGCATTTTCCAAGATCTCCTATTGCACCTTTAATTTTACATGTTAGACTGCATCTGAGAATAAATGGTTTCTACTGAGGTGCTAAAATGGGCGGAGGTGAGTCTCTTCCACAGTTCAGACAGCTAAACCTTGACTTGTACACCTGAGACTGTTTACTGTAGGAGAAGCATGAGTACGCTTCAGCTGGGCTGTTAATCAGCAGGCTTACATTTGGCCTTTAATCCACAGGTTCATGCATTTAAAAACGAGACCCAGCAGATGGTCTTGAGAGGCACTCAGAAAACCATATGACGATGTCTGACGACAATATTTATGATGGATTTGCAAATTTAGATGTCAAGGCTCTTGCTGTGGCTCTAAGGATTTTATGTATGGTACTACAGACAGCTATGCATGTTTATTTATTTAGCTGATTAGGGTAAACATAAGTTAAAGTACAGGAAGAGAGAAAGGCATCCACATTTGTATACAATCATTTTAAAAGATGATTATTTGACGTCACACAGGAGGGCCACTCCTCTCAGGATCCAGTATTCTGGAGGGTGACTGGTTCTCAGGTCAACAGCTGCGATGTAGTTCAGGTCTGTTCGAACAGGCTTCTTATATATTGGACATGAGTACAAGCGAGGATCTTTGACACCTTAGGAAAGATACAGTAAGCTAGTAATTAGGTTCATATTTCAGCATGATCAAAATGAATGCAACGTTTTGCATGGTTTTTATTTTTTAAATCTGGGAAGTTAAAAACACCATTGTCTAGGTAAACAATTGTATAAAAGGCAAAACACTTACTTGCAAGTGTTAATTCACTGCATGGATTAAATTAGTCCCTATCACATTAATTTAGGCTAAAATAACAGTTCACCCACTGAAAATGAACATACAATGCCCTCCACAAATACTGGCACCCTTGGCTTTTTTGCATATTTGCGGAGCTAGTGTCATTGATTAGATGAACGCAGCATGCAAGCTGTTTATATAATGGCTCCAACACTGCATATCCACATGTTATATATTGCAGACTGTAAGATTTTGTGGACTGTAAATGGAAGAATAAAATGTTTTCCGTCACCATTTGACATTTTTCAACAATTTTTGACATTTTTCAAACACTAAAACAAACTGATGATAATCCAGGGTTAAGTGCAGTGTGAACAGCCCTATTTTATTATTGCTATTTTATTTATTTAAATAGTTTCAGTAATTTACTTTAGTTAAAAGTTAGGTTTTTGTAATAAAACTATGAGGAGAAACAGCATAAACAAATATTCATTTTTAATTTTGTTTATTTTTACCAAGGGTGCCAATAGAGAGAGTTTCATGACTTCATAGATATTTTAATGCCCTTTTAGATATTGGGTCTTTTCTTTAGAGGAATGTCTTCTTTTTCCAAATTTTTCATGCCTATAATTCATGAAGTATTAGAGATATTGCAATATGATTTTACATTCTAGTTGTTAATAACAAACTTTACTTTTGGAATCTTAACTTATAAGGCCCTACATCGTTCAGTCCCAGAGATATGGGGATCTCAATGAGGCTCTATGTGCAGATTGTTGAATATTACCCATTTCCAGTGGTTCAAAACCAAATGTCAGTTTGTATACAGCTGATACTTCTTGTATTTAAAGAACAATATCTGAAGAAGAAATAAATATTGAAATTAGAATTGTATCATGTCTCCCTCTATCAAAACAACTCCATAGAACATACCTGTCTGAGTGCTAAAAGTGCACTGAAATGGTCAAGTTGAGGCATATATTCTGCATTTGAATCTGTTTCAGGTATATTTGGAAGAAAGGATTTTGTTCATTTTAACAGCTTCTAAAGCTACCAAGAGTTTTAGCATGCAGTATTGTAACATGTTTGAAACAAATCCCACACCTCATAGGGAAGTGTGGTTACTTTCTCCACACATTGCATTTACATCAGTAAACCAAGATTTACCTCAGCTGAATTAATTATTAGAATTTCTTTTTCTTTTTTATTGTTATAAAATATAAAGCATAGCCATAGATCAAGTAGTATCTACTTCTCAAGGGCATATTTGGCAGAATCACTGATAGTACATCAACATTTAAGGTCTCTCACACTTAAAATAATTAACACTGGGTAATTCTGAACCCTACGAAAATGGAATCCTGGGTAATCTTATTTTACATTTCATACTGTTTGTACTTTACTTAAGAGTTAACAGTTGATCCTGGTCATTCATAATCTGACATGTCATTTGCATTGTTAACAGTGATGACTAGATAAACACACAACTACATTTGATTTTTGACCACTGAAAATAGTTAAGATACTAAATTTGGACATGGAGCTGCATTGAGATCTCATTGTCTCTTGGATTAAAGCATGCAGGGGCTTAAAAATGAAGGTTCCCAAAAAAAAGTTTCTTAGGAACCAGAATCTAAAATCATGTTAAGATAATGTTTATACTTCTGGAGTTACAGGCACACAAATTTGGGAAAAATAATATTCATTACACTCAAACAGGTATGTTCTATGCAATTATTTTGATAGAGGGAAACAAGATATAATTCTAATTTCAAAATTATTTTTTCTTCAGACATCGTTCTTTAAATAAAAAAATTATAAGCTGTATACAAAGTGACCAAACTTTGGTTTTTGACCACTAAAAATGGGTAATATTGTGGCAGTGTGACAGTCTTTGAACTGTAAGCCTGCGTCCACAAAGGATGCCACACAACATGGCATTTTTTATTTTAGCTTTTTATCTCTTCTTTGTCATTTATTTCTGCTCAGACATCAGAAAGTTATCTGTCTATATCTGTCTGTGAATGACATTTTGTTATGTCCCTTTATTTAAAATGTTTCCATCACTAAATGTTTGCTGTTACTGGTTGTGATGCACATTATTTCTTTGCATTTTTAAAGTTACAATGGAACAAAGCATAATCAGCAAAAATGAAAAACAAAAAAACAAACAAACAAAAAAACTTACCATTATTCTCTGCATACATCCTGACCACAGGCATCATCTCGAACAGTACTTTGGGTTTGGAATCAATGAGCTTACAGTTCCTGCGGTCCCAGCCAGCCCCTTCCAGGTAGAGGCCGTAAACATACACCCCCTCTGCAGGAGGCTGTGAGACGTCATCCTTCATCCATTTTGTAACTTCATTACACAGAACCATACGGTCCAACGCCCACCCCTTGTTAGCACGAGTGATCTCCTGTCAAGTTACATGATTAATGTGTAGTGCTTGTATTTTATTATTAAATCACTCAAAATAAATTAAAAATCTCATGCCAATCTACAGAAATATAATATAGTGTAATATAATATATCAAGCTGAATAGGATAAAATGAATTATTAAAATATGTAAGTAATTCAATATAATTCACACAAAACTTCGCAAACCAAATTATATTTGCCTCCCTGCACCTCAATTTAAGCAATAAACGGATCTGTACTGTTCTTTGAAAAAAAAAAAAAAAAAAAAAAAAAAAGCTGTGACTGATATGAAGCATCTGGGTTCTTTCCCAAAGTTTATTCTCAAAAGCTGCAGGTGTTGGCACAAAAACACAGCTGAGAACAGAAAACAGGACGGGTGCCCAATTTTAATTAAAAGAATCCTGTTTCGTGCAAGCTGTTTATCCCCAAGGCATTAGCTAGAACGTGTCCCACTGAGCAGATCCCTCACTGCCCAAAAGACCTCTAAACTCACTATTACTGGTTCCTCCAGGGATATCATGCATATGGAGACTAATCTGCCACTCAAAAAAGTATGTTTAGGAAACATTTATACCAGATGTTGGCATAACATCACATATTTGGTGTAAAACATCAACAAAAACCAAACAGGATGCATTAATATTCATTTTATCCTTGTAAAGTCTGACATATGAAATAAGAGTTTTTATTTAGAAGCCCAAATTGAGCAAAAAATGGCTGATATTTATAGGACCAGAAAGTAAGATGAAATTCTGATAACTTGTAAATTAATAACATTTTATAACGGTATAACAGACTACTTACATAAGTGGATATTAAAATCACCTGTCACTCTATATCAAATAACATGTTTTATTAAGATGACATTTGAATTCTGAGTTTATAACCACAGCTTTGTAGCTTTTATTGTGGGGGTTAAAACATACAATGTATTATAATGCAATGATAATTGAGAAACAAATAACTATTTCTCCAAAGCTTGATGTTATCACAGTCTTTGATGCTCACATTTATGATTTTCTAAAAAATAAAATATGAATATTCAGGTAAACATAAGCTGCTTCAGAACGATAAGTGTTCATCTTGAAACATAAAAAATAGTTATTTGTACATTTACTTTAGAAATATCACAAAAGATTTTACAGCAAAAATACTGGTCAAGTGAACCAAGACCTAAAAAGAAATGTAAAGGTCTTTTACTTGCTAAAAAAAGTATAAAGTATCAATCAGCAGGCATAAGCCATGATCATACCGTATGATGCTGCAAGGTTTACAGGCTTAAAAACTACCTCAGAAAGGACAAAATTGAAATGGCTTTTGTGGTAGAGGACAACATATCTGATCAGCGCAACTGATCAACAGGGAATAAGTACAAGTGTATGTTTAGCAGAAGTGTCTGTGTGATAGTTACCCACCTGTCTCATAGCTGTCAGAAACCCCTGTGGGTTGAAGAAGCCTGTCATCCAAAAGCAGTTGGGTCGTCCCTCAAAAATCCAAGAGTGGAACTGCCGGTTCCGCTCCAGCAACTCTGTGAACCAAAACCCCAACGTGGTGGAAGCCCAGGAGGCCTGCGTACAGACACAAACACACACACACACACAGAGGAAGTCACCTAAGCGCAACCACACATATGAAGATAGGAGTAATAGTTAGCAAATCCATATCTCACAGAGATGCTCAAGGCGTATGCACATGGTTGAATAACTGACACATGCAGAGTTTTCACTCTGCTCTGAGCCATCAAGCATAAAAACCACCATAAAAAATATACCAAACAGCTCTTTGTGTGAGTAACCGTTCAAAAAATAAGTCATTATTCACTGAAAATCTCACCCTTTACACTTACATACTCCATAAATTAGCATGTTACATTCAGTGATAAGAAAAGTGATGTCCAGTGATAAAAAGCATTAGAATTTCATAGGTTGATTATGAGGATGACATTTAGGCCCAATCCCAATTCTACCCCTTACCCCTACACTTTCCCCTACCCCTCCGTTTGGCGCGTTCACGTGTAGGGGTAGGGGTGTCTCAATTCTCTTTTGGTTGGAGGGGTGGGGGGGAGGGGGAGGGGGAAGGGGAAGGGCTAGATAGCCCTCCAAACGAAGATTTTTCGGGACCTCACTTCAAACCAAGGGCTAAGAGAAATTTCCAACATGGCTGCTCACTCGAGCAAGCAGACCCATAAATGTAAGTAATTTTTGCCATTAATAAGAATTTTTATGACAATTTTTCATTATATGTATATTTCCTTCAATCTTGTGTTTGTGTTTACGTGATGTTCTGTAATGAAACGTTTGCAAAAAATCGCTAAAGTTTGCTAGCGGATAGCACTGATTGCACGATATTAGAAGACATATGTTTTATCTACAGGGATCGAAATTAACTATTTTACTTAGTTTGACTTAGTTTACGCCCCTGCCTGAGTAAGTAAGGGTTTGAAAAGTGTGTCCCCAGTGGAAATTACGCCCCTGCCTGAGTGGAACTCTGAAACTGAGTTATCATTTGATGTGAATATATGCCGCGTTGTACAGTATATTGAGACGGAGGCGCCAGAATTGCGTCTGGCAGAATGACATTTTATTTGTCCACAATCAAAAATCGTCGTATCACACACCCCTAATTTCAATGTAGTTTACAAATCCGGAACAGAGGTTGGTTGAGAGAGAGAAAAAACGGCCGGTTCCGAGTTTCAGCGGAGCGCAGTGTCAGTGACAGGGAGTGATTGATGGCTAATATCTAAATTCTGCATTAAAGTTAAGAATGTGCAGATCGAGTTTAATTAGTTGTGTAATGTTGGAGAAAACAGCGAAACTGTCACTGTATTAACATATGATGACGTATGACAGTGTAGTAGTGGTGTCCCATTTCTTAGGGGAACATTTTTAACCCTTCCCCTTCCCACTTTGTTTCAAGGGGCAAGGGGAAGGGGCGAGGGGTAGGCAAAGGGGTAGAAAATAGAATTGGGATTGGGCCTTAGGAGCAATGAAAGATGGCAAGATTAGTGTATAACTTAAATTTTTGAATTCATTTTTAAAATGATATTCATCATACAAGACAAAACCATTTAGGGACAGATTTAGTAACAGCTTGCGCCAGCACAAACCCTCTTCTGGCATTAAAAGAAACGCTGTGAGGTTTTACTAACGACACAGTGAAAAATTCAAGGAAGGATTAATTTAACGATGTAAGGTGATTTACTAGGTTTGTGGTAGCCATTTTACTAACATTTGCACCATTATTTAACATCCCAAAGAAGCATGTCTTAACCAGTTTTGCACCTGTGTTGTTAGTAGATTACCTGCACCTGATTATCTTTGGCCCTACACTAATTTGAACTTCTCTTTGTAGATTGCATTGGTCATTATGGAAATGAGCTGGCTGCGTCTGTGTTCTTTAATTTGCACATTGCCAGCAGATCCCCTGCAGAACTTTCTACTCCCATCGGCCCTTTTTAATGGGATTGTGTTCTCATGCTAATTTGCCCTATTTAGTAAATCTAGCCCATAAACTCTAAAGGGTCAATTTTCCTATTCTTAAGTCAAATTTAAATAATCAACTAATAAATAGGATATTATTTCATTTAATACTGAATAGAATTTTAGAATAGAAATCATTTTTACAGACATCCCCATGATATACAGTTATCCAAATATGGCTGAAGAGACCATGGATACACTTTGGATAGGCCTACACTATGTGAAAGTATAGGCAAAACAGCCTAATAAGGCATATATGCACACAGACAAATGCAACACACACTTAAAACTCACACGTGCACATGCAGGGTAAGTTACAGCCTGATTGTTATTCAGAAAGCAGTATTTTCAATTAGCTCATGATTAGCTCAGCTTGAGTAGCATATGAAAAACAGAGTTAAATGAAGATGTTTTGCTGCATGGCTGCAGATCAGGTTAGGAGTTATAAAAACCTGTTTGCTAAGCCTGAGCCCAGAACCTCAAGGTTTGATAAACAGATATAATTTCTAAAGCATATACTAATGGCTCCAAAATATTATGTTTATGGATGTAGCTAAATAGACCAAACGTTATATACACAAACATGACTGCACATTAAAGGGGTCATCGGATGCCCATTTTCCACAAATTGATATGATTCTTTAGGGTCTTAATGAAAAGTCTATAATATACTTTGGTTAAAAATTTGTCAATGGTTGTGTAAAACAACACCCTTTTTACCTTGTCAAAATGAGCTCTGCAAAAATCATCCCATTCTGGATTGTTCCTTTAAATGCAAATGAGCTCTGCTCGCCCCGCCCCTCTCTTCTCTCTGCTGCTCTGAGAGATTGTTTACTTTAGCCGCATTTAGCGTGTTTTGCCGCAAAACTGGCTAACTAGCATGTTATTAGGAAAGGTGATTGCAGAGATTCATAAAAAAAAAAAAAAAACCTTGGATCACGTATCACGTATGATTTGCGTGAACATAGACACATTTATGTAGATCGGGAGGTGCATTCCCTTTACAAACAAATGTAATCCATTGCATCTTCAGCGGCTCAGATGTCGGGAGTAAATGACGATCACTATGTTCATTATTACATCCAGCAATACAACACCTTAATCGCTCACTCAGATATTCTTGTCTAACTTACATCCCTGCTTCGGCATCGAAACAATGGAGGTGGAACTGTCACAGCTGATCTGAGGTAAGATGCTCATGTCAATCAACTATCGTGGGAGCGGCCTCTGTGGGTGTGACACCACACCGCCAGCCATCTGGCTCGATTTGAAAAAGAGGATATTATTTTTACAGATTAATTAAAAACCACTACATGGATTTTTATCATTATAGGGTAGATTTGTACATACACTGCCAACACACATTAATGTTCAAACAACATGTCAAAGTGAAGTTTGCATCCGATGACCCCTTTAGGAAAGAAAGAAAAAAAAATGTTGTCAAGATTATGAACCTGCTTTCTTGTGATTTCTTTCACCGGACCTACAACTAAAATAGTTTAATGGCAAGTTTTTCCCCCGTTTGCTTTCTGGGTTTTTTTGTACAGTGTTTTTTATTGCCATAGTTCCCCCATGGAACCCTTCGACCCCTTCCCCTGGCCTGAATACCTCCTTCTCCTCTCTCGAGGACCACACAAGACTGTTCCTTGCATTAGCTCACTACACCAGCTATCCGGACGACGTGCTCTGCTCATTTTACAACGCAAGCCTCAACACCACTTGCAGAGCACAGTCGTCCGAAGATGGTCCTCGGGAGAGTTTCGCTGCCTTTATGGAGTGGATACTGGTGAGAAACGGATCTCCGTTCACTGTTTGTTTCCGAGGATGATATCGCCATTTCCACTCCGGACCCAAAGCCCAGCCCACCATCTCCCCCGCAGTGCGGAGCATAAGCCCGAGCCGACCGATGACAGAGAGCTGGAGCCTGCCACGACCAACGAGCCATTGCATCAAGGAGCGACGGAGCTGAGGATCGCCGCTGAGCCAGAGCTGTGTGTAACGTCAGGTGCGAGAGCTGGCTACCACGCCTGCCACGGGGTAAGAAGCCATGACCAGTGAGATCACAGAGAGGAGCTCTGCCCACTGCACCATGGCTGAGGGTGAGTCATTAGTGGATCTGGGACTGTTGGAGGTTAAGAGGGTTTTCAATGTGGACTTGCCTCCTCTCCTTCCTCCTTCATCGGAGCCCGCAGTTACTCCTGTTCCCATGTCCAGCCCAGAGAGGGCTCCTGTTCCAAGTCCAGCTCTGAGAGAAACTCCAGCCAGGAGAGGGCTTCTATCACCAAGGGCAGCCCCGAGAGCCCAGAGGGTCACAAATACCTGCTCCACCACCACCGGCCGGCCCCCTGGAGTCGTCAACCCTTCCTCCTCCATAGCTCCTCTCTCCGTCGGCTCCACCGTGGGTTGCCTACCTGGTTGTGGCCTGGGGCCCACCTGGCTCTTCCTGCTCCAAGTCCCTCCTGTTGTCTCCTTGGCAACTCCCGCATCATCCCCACCCTGGACTCGTCCTCCTCCCGAGCCTCCTCCCATGTTCCCACCCATCCCTCCCTCTGTTGTTTCTTTGGCGCAAGGACTACCTTCCGGGAGGGGGGTGATATATCAGGATTATGGACCTGCTTTGTTGCATTTTCTTTCCCCATGTGCTCCCCGTGACCTAGTTTCTCCCATGTCTAATTAGTCAATCCGTTTACCTGTGTTCTCCTAATTACCTCGTTTAGTTGTGTATTTATAGTGTGGTCTGTCCTTTACTTTCTGTCCGGTGTTGAATGTCAATCAATCTGCTACGTGTGTCCCTGCTTGCTCTGTGTTTACTAAAGACAGTTGTTTATGTTTCATCCGTGTCTCCTCGTTCCTCCACGATAGCTAAAGTGTGACAACTGTGTGGTATTATGAGCAAGTCATCTTGTGGCCTATTAATCAGCATTTCAATGTGCGAGCAGTAACAAGTGAAACGTTCATTTTTTTGTGTGTACATTGCACAAAGGCTTCTAACAACCTCTAACCTTCTTCCAGCGTGCAGGTATTCGGGCATCGTACATGCAGTCCAATGCGTCTCGCAGGTTCTCACTCATAATGATGGTTCCATCAATGGCCAGCTTCAGGTCACTCAGCGTGTTCCTGACCAGAACAATCACTCTCTGCATGCGATCAATCTCCTGCCGCAAGAAAATGTTCATGGGCTGAAGGGAACCCATGCTCCTCAGTCTCTCTCTGACCTGGATAAATGATGCAATTTGAATGAGTAACGAAGGATGTCGTTTTGTACAAGTGCTCAGCCCTAAGAACATCCGTTAAGACTGCATTGTATTGCATAGCATTGTTGAAGCTATCTTTATTATTTTTATCTGGTTCATTGAAGGTATTATTTTTTATTAATCTGCTGGTGGAGACAATAACAACAAATATTAGTAAAATCTACAATCTGCATGGGTGCAGTTCCCCAGTTTGTGTCCTCTAAGTGCTAGGATTTAAGGATGCGACAGACTACTAAAATACTTTTCTTTGCTTCGCCATCAAGATTTAGCACCTGAATCTGCTCATTTAATTGCTAGAAGTGCTTGTTTATACAGCACATCTGGATATTATCTCCAGTTGTAAAACTCTTCTCTATCAATTGCAATTAAATTTTCCTGCTACCATGATCAAAAGAACGTATACACAAACACTATTTTCAGAGGAATTTAGTTTACTGTCACGTTTCAGAGGTCACTGCAGAGGACACAATGTTTTAATTTAGATGTAACAACTTGTTTTTTTTTTCTCTTTCTCTCTGTTGTTCATAATAATATAGTTTTAACATTTTCAGAAAGCAGAGCATGGTTATTTTTTTCCATCACTGAGTATTAAATATTTTAGGAACGCTCATGATTGAGACAAATCTGCTTCTCGCTGTTGTAAGAGATAATGAAAGCAAAAAGCCCTGTGCACCCTAAGGCACTTTTTTTCCTGCTGCCTTGTTAATTTGCAGATAATCAGAAGGGAGTAGCAGCCAATTACTGCCTATATGTTTCATAAGCACCTGCAGTTTGGTGTTAGAATATTCGTGAGTCTTAAAAAAGAAACATGCATTAGCGCAGGCAGTCTGTGACCTCAGCACTATCCGTCAACCCTGAGAATGTCCCCTCAGGACTCGAGCTCCAGACAGCAAAGGCCATTTGCTCCCATTGGGCTCTGAGCTCTCCATCAACCATACAAAATTTTGCTGCATCATTGTTGCCCAGTCTAAAGCTTTACCTCAGATGGTACAAAATCTGGAGGCAGTTTCTCCAGCATGTCATCCGCTAGCCGACCCACAATTGCCTCCCTGGTTTCTCCGCCTCCGCTGGAGCTGTCTTTTGGTTGGATACTCAGAATAGTGTCTAGTACGTCCTTGGCGAGTTTGCTTTGGTAGGTGATGTCTGCATTTGGGTGGAGGCCGAACACCTCAGGAGTGTCATATGTGGGGAGACCCTGCAGGTAAAAAAAAAGCAGATCAACTTATACATTTGGCTCTTGCCTTAGTTAAAGGAGCGTTCTACGTTCAGTTTGATTTATGTTGAGCTACACTGATCACCACAGAAAACTGTTTCTGATTACGTAATTTTATTAAAGCAGAAAGTTTTCTTAAAAGAATAATTTAATATATTTTAATATTTTCATTTCATTATTTTAATAAGGCTCCAAAAACATAATAAAAAATACACTGAGATCCCTGTAATCTCAAATAAATAATAAATAATGCTTTCATGATTAATTTTTTAAGTGCATAATCATCTATGATTGGATTCTAAATTTAAATATTCTAATAATAAAGTTGTAAACTGTGTCTTGCAATCAATTTTCACAATATCAACAAGCATTATGAGAGCTTACTCTCATTAGCTATGAAAGCTAAAGCATCTTGCGTTTTGATAAATAGATTCATATTTAGCCACATCTCTCTTCCTATCTGAAGTGCAATCATGATTTAAGATGTTTATTAGTTGATTAATGCATGCATACAGCGCTGTGTACCAGCTATACAAGTCATCTCGCATTTTGCATTCATTCATCATAATTTCCATTCCACACAAAAGCTTCCTGTAAACAACATGTGCTTTGAGAGAGATGCACATCTGAATGAAAGCTAGTGTAACATGCTTCCCCCCTTTTTTTCTTTTTTAAGTGAAATGTCTTGCATGTTTCTCAAGGAGCTTTGTATATGGTTTCATTCACTAATGGCGATAAGCGCATTGTGTGTTACACACTGAACAATGCTGTGACATGTATGCTGTGAGTGCACAGACTGGTGTTTGTCATTGAGTCTGAGAGAATCATCCCACTGTGAGTTGGGGCTAAAAACATCCATCACAATCAGCTCAGACAGAATAAAGATCAGCCGTACTCTGCCGGCAGCTGTGCTATTTCTCTCACGAGGACACCGCTGCTTTACATGACTCGCTGCTTTTAATGTACAACTGGAATGAAGCCAGTGGGCTGACTGGGCTGAGGCTGGTTATGTTACTTTTGGCACCTGAAATATATATATATATATATATATATATATATATATATATATAATTTATAATTTCCACACATACACACACACACATATATATATATATATATATATATATATATATATATCTGTTGAGTCAGCTTTATTACCACATATACAAACATACAGATTTTTTTATACTGATAGTATAAGGATACATGTTTTTGTCAGATGTCTCTTTTGGTCTTTACATTCTGGTAGCCTATGCCAACCGTGCCAGATGCAGCTTGGGTCATGAATATTAATTACTTTATGTTCGCCCCAACTCATTTGCTAAAAGGGTTTGTTAGAAGTTTGTTAGATCTGTACAGCGGTATTACCATTTACTGTCTTGACTTGTTAACCCCATTGCTAACATGATTGTCAGAGACTTCTGAGTGAGAAAAAACTAAAAACTTGCACTAAAGATGAAATAAACACCTTGTAAGTAAGACTGTAACAATTGTAAATGTAAATTCAATACAGCTTACACATTTACATGGCAAGGTACTTTGCATTATGCAAAGCTGTTGGCTAATTTATGTCTAGAGGAGCTACAGGGAATTTGTTTCTGCTTGGAGCAGTTTATTTTTTTTTATTTTTAATTAATTAATTAATTAATTAATTTTAAGTACTGGTGCTTAGTATTGGCTGATTTTATTGTAAATATTTACTGGTGCTACTCTGTTGTGAATCTGACCAGCCAATAGCCCACAGAGTTTTATTACACCACCACTGTCTATCCACCAACACATTGTCTCACCTCAATCTCTCACTTCTATCTAGTGACAAAATCTGTATAACAAACAGTATTGACTCCAAAGGGACCAACTGTGCAGTTTCATTGGAACCTTTTATCTCACCTGCACATATTGGAGATACTGGTCAACGCTACTGCATCTGGGAATACTGTAGCCTTTGTAGAAGTTGAAATCAGGGTTGAACATGTTCTCATTGAACCACACCTTTGCAAATGTGTTCAAGAGGCGCTTGTCATAGTCATCAGTCACCCTACCGCCATACTGGATCTCGCCGATCATGTATCGTACGGTGTTCCAGGACACACCCTGTGAAAATACTCATTCAAATTAAAACGCCAGGTGCAAGTCTATTTGACAACTTTTTCCATGGACTCTTGACAAAGTTGTCAGAGTAAATCACATACATTTGCTTCATACAATTTATGTAAAATGATTTTCCCACAGAGGTGGAAAAGCAGACTTGTCATAGTTCAAGTCATGTCATACTTCATTTGACCAGAATCCACATAATTCATAATGATTTTCAAGTCCTGAGTTTCTTTGAGTTCATGTGACAAGATTAAAGTTGTATAATTACAGACATTATCAGCACAGATTAATTAAAACTTTTTAGGAACGAGTTTATGATGTATTTGGTTGATATTTTTATTCAATAATTGCGGTGCTAATAACAGCTGCTTCATAATGCAGCTCTTACCTTCTTGATGTCCAAATCATCCAGGTGATTCTGGACAAACTGTGTGGTCGCATTGAAGTCTGCCTGGTTGAACTCATATGGAATGTTCCAACCTAAAGGTCCATATTTTCGCCTCTCTTGGACAGTTGAATGGAGGAAAGCCACACCATACAACATGGGCCTCCACTGGACCATGTTGCTCACATCCAGAAGATCCTGACTGATACCTGGAAGATATTATTAGGTGATACGAATTTTAAGACTTCCGTTGTTATTAACGCAATCCAGACTTTTTCATGAAACTGACAGATGATTATCTTTGAGCAATGACTTCTCAAGAAATAATCATCTAGCCCAGAATTCTATAGCTGCATTAATGTTTCATATGCATTAATAGCCTCAAGTGATGGTTTAATCTTTCATCTGAAACAGGCAGAGTACCAAAAAAAAAACATAGTCCTGAAAAAAGCTTGACAAAGAGTCACGAAAAAAAAGGACAGTTGATGAAATACTAAATATCCAGGGAAGTCAGGCTTACCTCCATAAGTCCTCTTAAGTCCAGCTTTTAGTCCCTGAGGAGGCTCGTTGGTAAATTTGATGGACATCTGCAGTAGAGTGATAGGAAAGTGTCTGTGTACCTCAGTGGTCATCCACAGTCTGAAGGTGTCATGAACGCTGTCTGTCTCTGTGATTGTATCCATGAGCTCGTCCATAAAATGCAGACCCAAATGACAGTTTTGAAGTAAAGCCCAACCTCCCTAATAGGGAAAAATAAATAAATAAACATACACATTTTGCTGTAATCAGTCTGTGAATGACTTATTGTTGTCTCTGAATATTAAGCTAGGAGATAAGCAAGTACTTTAACATCAGAAATGGTTGAGTATGTACATACATTAGCCATGGAGTGCTGCAGAAGTTTGCGTGCATGAACTTCCTGCCCTTGTCCCATTGAGACATAACGAGTTTCAATTCTCTGTCGTTTACCCAGGGCTATGATTGAGTCTGTTGGGTCTGAACCCATGGACAGAAAGCAGATGAGAGGAGTGCGAGGGTCCGACTCCTCCCAGGTCTTCTCCAGGTCCAGAATCACTCCCTCAGCATATTTCTGCCCCATTGAGTACATGATGTACTTCCGTGCCTTTCAATTACACATTAGAAAACAAGTAATTAGCCTGACACAATTAAAAATTGTCACATTTATCTATATAGTGCTTTACAATACAGATTTTTTCGAAGCAGTTTTACAGAAAAAAAAAAAAAAAAATATATATATATACATGTATATCAGTTATAAAGTAGTTTTAATTTTAGCTGTAAAGCAGTTCTACAATGACAATGTTGATTCAGTTTTGTTCAATAACAGGATCAATGTTACAAAATTCATTATAAACAAATTAAATTCAACTATTGAGCAGCTCTACAGAAGACAATAGTATCATTACTCAAGTCAATTCTGTGTTGATTCAGCTCAGTTCAATGGCAGTGCTGGTCTTACAGCATCAATTAAGTGTATCAACTACAAATTAGACTAATCTAATAAGAGGCTCCAAGGAAAACAATATTGTCATTATTCAGCTTAATTTAGTTCAAAGTTGATTCGGTTTAGTTCAGTAGCAGTGCCATTGTTTCAAAGTTCATCAATTAATAAACTACTTTGAAGACGGCCCTACTGAGGACAATATTATCCAACTCAATTCAGTTAAAGTTTTGCTGTCATCTGATAGTGTCAGTGCAGTCAGATCGATTGTGATAATTGTCTTTTAAGCCCTAACTGAGCCAAAACTCCATCAGGTGATAGAAGTGGAGAAAAGGCCTTGGGAGAAACCAGGCTAATACTGATAGCAGATATATATTTGCTATTAGTATATATTAATAGCAAAAATTTGATTATAGTGAACAGTGCACTAGTAATGAGAACGAGACAGAAATGAGTGCATTAACTGTCATAAAAATTCTGTCACGCTGGGTTCATTATTATTTCATCCATACCTGAGCAATGGTTCTATCTGGACACCAGGATCGAATAAGAAGCAGTCTTCTGAAACAGTCTAAAGCTTGGTCATATGCATTTGGGATTGGTTCTTCCTCTGGTGCTTCTCGATCAAACCAGCTCTTCCACTGTTTCTCATGACGCGCAATCTGTTAATACACATGCACAAATGTACACAAAAGTGAATGATTCTGGTACTTATTTGGACAGTTGAACTTGAAATCGTTTTGAGAAGTTGTCATGTTCTGTGGGGTGCTATACAAATCTAAAAAAAATTACAATTTAAACAGTATTTTTTAAAATTATTTTATAGATTTATATTTTTTTATGTTTTTAATTATAAAACAGCCAAAAAAGATGACGTCATATTATATACTGACTGCTGAACCTATCTATATTCTGCAGGTATAGATATTTGAAGATGCTGGTTACCACTGACTTTCATTATTTTAACAAAAAGCGTTTTTTTCTCATAAGTCTTTTGCCAAAATATATTCTTTTATGTCCCATGGAAGAAAAAAAAAATGTCTGGAACAACATGAGGGTGAGCAAATAATGACAGATTTCATTTTTTGTGAACTATCCGTTTAATATTTGATATAGAATCTACAAATAAATGGTTTGAACAATTCAATTCAATTCAATGAACTATACATATATATATATATATATATATATATATATATATATACATATATATAAAGAGTTCAGATGCAAAACCAGCTAAATCCATCTGATGTATTTCTTTAAAATGAGCATTTCTTTCTGGCTACTTTGTATAGGTTTCTATGTAAGTACTGGCACTTCTGATTGGCCTGAGGCTGGAATTTAGCGAGTTTGAAGTAAAAGTATTTGATGGACGTGTACTATGTGTCAGGAGCATTCACTCAGTATCATTCTACTCAGTATGGTTTTGTATCTGAACTCTTCATATATATATATCATATACATATATTGTATAATGCAATTTTGTGTGTGCATTAAAAGTATTTCTGTAGTTGCAGTGCTCCAGGAATGGTTAATTAAACAAAAGGCTTTTAATCTGATTTCTTCCAGCCACAAGTAATTGATTTAGAGTTTGCCAAAGTGAGCTCATTTCACACTGCATTGAGCATGAAGTCCCCCCAAGCAGTCATGGCCTGCCAATCAGCCATCAGTGTGAGTGGCTGTGAATGTATTTGTGCCTGTGTGTGTGTGTGTGTGTGTGTGTGGACAAGATGAATCAAATATTGACATGTTTACTGCAAAGCAGGAGCAGTGAGATAGATTTAATGAGGAAGGGGAGCTCAAAGCGACAGATACTCTATGTGTGTGTGTGTGTGTGTCTTCCATGCATGGATGTGTCTAATTCTTTTAAATACCATGTATGTATAAGTATCTGACCACACACCTGATCTAGAATGTCAGAGAATTGCCACAGCTTGCTCAGCTCCACCAGGTTGAGCCATGTTATATCCAGGATCCACTTTGCAGCTTTGGGTGGACAGGCCTTCAGGTCTAGCGAAGCACCTCCTGGGTGACATTAAGTAAACATATCATATGTAGTGCTTCCTGCGTTGTTCTTATTATAATCATTTTTATTTCATGCTATTTTATTTATTTGTTTGTTTGTTTATTGAAGCTCTTACTGCATGTTGATGAAACAGTAGTACATGAAACAGTGAGGTTCTGTACATTAATATGAACTAGCAATAAACAATGCTTATAAAGTAATTATTTATTAAAGTTACATGCTAATTTGTAAGAATGAACAACTTTGAAATTTGGTAAAAGAATGAAATTCATATAACCCCTCTCCTAAGGTGGCAGTTGAATTTGAATAGACTATATAGGAGTATAATTTGATTCACATGTTGATCAGTGTTAAACCTGTTTGAAATAAATAGGGTAGAGTTGAGGAGTAGAAATAAGTGTAGGAAAATTCTAAGAAAGGTTGAGACAAATGGAGTTTAAAATAAATAAAACAAAAAGTGTTGTTGGCACCAACAGCCTTATGGGCAGTGTGCCAACATAACGTGTTGCTCTATGGGCATTAGGACCTTTCCTGATCCCCCTGACCCCTCTTTCTCTCCCACTTTGTTTCCTGTCTCCTCTATATTGTCCTATCACAATAAAGGCAAAAAAATAAATAAATAAAAAATTTATAGCCATCCCTAATCTCCCATACGTTTATCCTGTATTCACCTCTTATTTTGTTTTTACACTGGTTATCTGAGTTTTGGGTTTAGTCTTGCCTTGTTTTGAGTTTAGATAATGGAAATATTGACTTTGTCCTATTTTTGAATCGATAAAATTGTTCAATTTTCTTGCCTAAACAAAGTTCTTTTCTGTTCTTGAACACTAAATTGCAATGGTACATACGTAGGAACCTCTTATTACAAATATAACATCTCGCTATGATCTCAAGAAAGGCTCACGTCTTATCAGAACAGAATGAGAAAAACTACAGTGCAGCAAAGAGGAAGAAAGTGGCTCTCACAAGAGTGCATTAAAAAGCAAAATGGTATTAACTGGCTTGACATGCTCTGCCAGCACAGGGAATCAAATCGACCTTCTGGGTAATGGGCCACTTCTCTGACCACAAGGCTACCTGATCTCTCAGTGATTAAATTTCGGATCTGATGCTTTTACGAAGCAAAACCACATGAACCAGCATGATAATCACATAGTAGTTCATCAATCTGCAGACTCACCAAGGACTCCTCGTGAACAACATGTACAGATCACAAATTGCAAAGAGCCATTAAATATGATTTTGGAAAGCATGTTACCTAGAAAAAAAGGTTTTCACAAAAGCTTCCAATGGCAAAAAACAATCTGTTCTCTTCTTATTTCCTTTACTGTGCATTTGGTTTGAAATCTAAATGTAACAAAGGCTGCATTTACACTGGCAGAAAAAAATCAGATTTTTGCCCACATCTGACACAGATCGGAATTTGATGCACGCATGTAAACACAAAAATCCACACAAGATCTGTTTTTTTTTCTGCATCCAATCTGAGCAGTTTCCAATTGTGGTTTTAAATCAAATACATATCCGATAATACATATTGTTCCATGACGGATTGCATTGAACGTCTTAATTTTGCACTGTGCTGCGTTTGCGAGACACGCCTCTGCAAAAGTATATCGGACAGCAAATAATTAAACAAAAAAAGCGAAAGTGCTCAAAGCTAGTCTTGTTTATTCTAAATAGTCCTGGAGTGCTGGAAATATTATCACTTTATAAACACTGCAAACAGGTATGTCTATATCCATGTGTATAATCCTTTCATGTGTCATGTCACAACAGGAGCTAAAAATATTATACAACATTTCATAGTATCTAATTCTCATCCCAGTCTCATTTTAATGTGTCAAGTCTTGTGGCTATCCTTTTGAAATATATCACATATTGTAGTGAACCCACTAGTCTATAATATATCAGTGATCAAACATAACACATTCACACAAAATGTGGCTATATTTATGTCACAATTCATGCAGGTATGCACCACACAATGCACTGCATTAGCCTTGTAAATCATATGTACTGGCAGTCAACCTCACAGAGTGTCACAGGGCACCTCTGTGCTTCATTCCAAGCACACTAATAGCTCTAGAAGCCTGGCCCTGATGTGTTCCTGCTGCTCAGCTCTGCCTGAACCTGCTGCTCCAACAGACTGCCTTAAAACCTCTCTCTGTATCCCATTAATATTGTATATATATCCATTATTATACTAAATAAACTGTGTATGACCTTATGTATTTGAGATATACTGTAAAATTCAGCAGCAAGTCACATAGACTTGTACATAACTGTTGTCCAAGAATACTGGTAGACTGATCATTCTCTTACTCCTAGAAAACAAAGAAACTGAAGAAGAAGGAGAAAGATTTTGACCAGGCCAGACAAACAGGAAAAAAGAGAACTAGTGAGACTGACTCGTGGGAGCCGGGATGCTGTCTGACCTTTAATGAGGGTCAGAAACTCCTCGTGTTTGACCCTGTTGCTCTGCATGTCGATCTTGAGAGTGAGTAGCAGGGTGAACAGGAATTTGTGTTCTTCATACAAACCCCGAGCTGCATACTTGTGCACCTCGAAAGTCATGTACTCGATGATGTTGGCGATCCGCTTACTTGTAATAGGACTCCTTGAGGACCTACTCCCCAAGAGAAAGGCACAAGGTTACACAGGAATTTCTGATAATGAACTTAAAGATAACTTAATCCACTCCCATATCTCACATGGACAGTATGACCACCAGGCACTATGTTATGACATCAGTATCATGTGAATTTACATTTTATCATTGCCAAGCCAACATGTCATGGTGGGGTCAATGTTGGCACAATATGGGCTTGAGGTATGGGGCCCAAATGGGTTTGTTTACCAGTTTGAAAAACATAGGAATCTCATATAGAATCTGACTGGGACTAATTCAGATAATGTCAACAAACCCATCTGGGGCCTATATCTCCAGTGTACTTATCACACCATGAAATGATAACTGGGTGATAAAGGCTGGAAAACAGTTTAGTCTCATGCCATTTTGAAGAAACTAATTTAAATGAGGTATGAAATGACAGATGAGTTTTACTTGGCCAAGGACAAGTCGAACAAGCCCAGGAACTGGCGCAGGGAGGTCTGATACATCACGTTCACCATGCTCATCTCCGTGATCAGAAAGTATAAAATGCTTCCTCTTGTGGCAACTGCACACAGAAAAAAAGGTGTCACAAAGGGCCTGTTTACATCTGGTATTAACATCTGTCTCAGACACAAGTAGACAAGACCCCTTTCTCAATGAAATTCAAGGGAAGGGTCTCTGATTTTCCAACTTATTGCATCTATGTCTGACTTGTAAGAAAAAGTGAAGAGGACGTAGAAGATCTTGATGAAGATGTTTATTGCAGCATAGCAGTGGCAAAGTAAATGTTGTACCTTGGGTTTAACGGAGTCGGAATGAACCCAGAACATCCTTAGCTCAAACCTTTTATACAGTTAAAGTTTACTACCCTTAATGTAAATGAAGTTGCTCCTTTCGTAGCAGCTGTGGTCTGTATGTTAATCATGTTCTAACACCTCTTTGTCTGAGATGCTTCTCAGTGTCCCACACCCGCTTCCATGCTACAATGGGTCACCATTTGCTCAGGATGTAATCATCCTAAATGGTCTAGAAACAACATAACTGTTGACTTTATTCTTCTCTATAATAATTAAGCCATATTGGGAAATGAGCATTATTAAATATATATTGTGGAGTGGAATCTGGGTTGAGGCAGACTATAATTTCTTACAGACTGCATGTTTAAAACCAGGCTTTCTCAAGCAATTTTGAGTCTTTTTCGGGAGTACAAACTGGCAAGTGTGAATTACCAGCTATTATTCTGATTGGTCAATTACACTAGGCCTGTGTCATGAGGTACTATGTGAAAGTGCTATAAAATTCAAACTTTCATGACAGTGTTGCTAGAAGGATGAGTGAGGACATTGCAAATTTTAACCAGAGTGCATGCAAGCCCATTGTTTGCTATTCAAATCAATGAGTCAACCAACATTTTGTTTGTAACAACAGATGAGTGTTTGCATTACCTGGATCGCTATTTCTTACAAAATGGCCTTGATTGGAAAAAAACTGCATAGGCCTTTGAACAGATGGTGTGGCCTCAGTGACTAAAAAGCATTATAGGGTTGAATGGAAAAGTTGGACTAAGCATATGAGGTGAAACAGTTCATCTGCTTTTTACACAGGGAAAGCCTTGAAGCCAATGCAATGCCAGTGATAGATATTACTGTCAAAACTATTAATCTTGGGAAGAACAAACATTTTTTTTGTTTAGGTTGCTTTCAGTCTTGTGTGACCAATTAGAAATGCACAATGAAACATTTTAAGAAGTTTTAAGCTGCCTTTTCAAAATGTGACAGCAGGTGCACACATTTCTTAAGGATACATTTCACTGACATACTATGATATCAGACTGACAGTCTCAAATGTGACATTAAAACTTGAATAAAAGATTGTGTTTACCACATAGTCTGCTTAATGATTAAAAAAGTTTATGTACTCATAATGCAGCTTAGTTTTAATATTTACAAAAATATGACATTTTAAGGGGGATGCATAGAATTTTAGTCAGGAGCAATGGTTGGTTGAAGTGCCCGTATTATACATTTTTGAAAATTACCTTTCATGCAGTGTGTAACACAGCTCTAACTGAACGAAAACATCCTGCAAAGTTGAAAGAGTTGACTCAGAATCATTGGCTACGTTTACATGCACACTTTTTGGTTCAATCAGATAAAATTCATTCTGACCGATGAATTGGAATGTAGTGTTTACATGAACGCTAAATAAAGTGATCAGGCTGATGTGTGTGTTTATATGTCACAAGCTTTAAAACGGAATAGTTTTTTTTTTTTTTTTTTTTGACATGCGCACACTGCACAAATATAGAGTTTCTGACTGTTTGCACATAATAACCACTCTCCTACGCCGTTTCTTTATTTGTTTTTAACAGCAGAATAAATGCTTAACCATTTCTGGATAAATATACATATAAACCGCTGTACTGTGCTACTCATATTTATCACGCAGTAAAAATGCCACTCCCCGCGCCTAAAACGGGTTGCCTGTGGATGAGAATCCAAAACAAGATTGTCATGCTCCACTTCACAGACGCCGAGTGAAAGGAGTGTTTTAGAATGACAGGGCATGCATTTATACAACACTTTATTCAAAAGAAAGAACAGCTTGTTCCGTGCACCACGCGTCATTACGCTATTTCTGCGTCACTGCACATGCGCAGTCCTTTCTGTTTCGTTTGTCAATCCAATCGAGTGTTTACATGCACTCTCAATCGTACTAGAGAAGGAATAAACCACCCCCTTCAATCCGATCGAAATTTCATTCCGATCCAGCTCAGTGGGATCAGTTAAGGTGTTTACATGAATGTTTTTCATTTATGGTTAAAAAGTGAATATATATAAAATTTTATTTAAGCTACATTGAAACTGCATTTTAACCTTCCGTTAACCAATCCGTTGACCACCATTGAAGTCCACTATATGGAGAAAAATGCTTTCCTCAAAAAATATAATTTCTTTGCAACTGAAGAATAAAGGAGGTGAGTATGATATCAGGAAATTTTTATTCTAAAAGTGGATCCTTTAAAAATTGTTGCTCTCATGTACTCTGTAGCATGCAAAATACGTATTTAGTTGTGAGTGTTGTGTTCACTCTGCGCAGCTTGTAGGTCTCTGGCTAACCGGCTAATAGCAATATCTGTTCGCTTGCAATTGTCTAGAAATGTGTTCCTGAATAGTGAATGTTTGTCATTGTTATTACTTCAAGTTATGAAAAAGAATAGAGCAATATGTTGGTTTTCAAACTGCAGTGCTTTATCAACATGTTTCTGCATTGGGCTAACGAACAAACCATGGCTGTCTGGGTGTTTAATATAATGTGATGGGCATTCCGTTTCCGACATGCGTTGCACGCAGTAGACCAATCACAACAGACTGGGTCATCGGACCAATCACCACAGATTAGCGTTACGCAAAGGAGAGGTTTTGAAAAAATAATTGTTGAGCAAAACGTTTGCGAGTCGTTGAGCCAATAAGGTAAAAATAAATGCATATTATAAGACAATAGTGTTTTTTGACCTTGCATGCATGTCAACCTGAGACTCCCAACAATATTAGGGGCACCTTAAAAGATGAGTAGGCATTTGTTTGCTAATTGTCAGGGAGATTCAGGTACAGATTAGCACTTACCCTCTGTTTTCCACCTCTGAATGAGGTTAACTGGTCTAATCACAAAATATCTTGGACCTTATGTACACTTATTGGTGGAATATTTTGGGGTTGTGTGGAAAAGTGGACTAAGCATATGAGGTGGAACAGTTCCAACTGCTTTTTACACAGTGAAAGCCTTGGAGCCAATGCAATGCCAGTAACAGAGATTACTGTCAAAACTATTAATCTTGGGAACTCAGTCTAATCATAAAATATCATGGACCTTATGTACACTTATTTGTACTTAGCGCTGTCCGTTTGTAATAATTGGATCATCTGACATGTATATTACCAATTGTCAGATGGATCAAAGATTCTATTTACATTAAGTTTTACAGCTTGTGGTTATTCTGAGAATTGTCACATCGTAGGACTAACGAACAACAGGAAGAGATGAAGCAAATTTCTCCATGTATCCCTGAAAGAAAAAAAGGAAAAAAAAATCTGTAAAGGAAAGACAAGCTCTAAGCCCCCACCGGGTCTGTATTCCTCGCGGGCCGCATTGATCTGGATCTCAGTCTCAGCAGCGATCTGGAGTTTCTGTGTGACCTCCTCTGAAGTGCGTTTCGTGTTTCCCAGCACTGTGATGAGGCTCTCGTCATCCACCAGGGAGCCCTGCGTGCTAGTCAGCCTGAAAAGTAAATTATCCTCCAGCTCCTTCATTTTACGCTTATTGGCTGTCACATCCTCCAGCAGGTCAGTCCGCTCCTTCTCCAGTTCCTGACAATCAAGAAACATCACACAGTAATTTCTCACCACACAAACAACTTAATAATTTTCTATTAATTGTCATACACATTATTGTGATTAAGTTAATTGCCTGTTTTGTTTATGTCACTTGCAGTGTAAACTTAATACAAAAACGCATTAAAAAGTAATTTAATCCTACTTCACGGAGACAGAATGACATGAACAAAATAGTATTAACATGTCTAAAATGTTCTTTTGGGGCTATAGAGCCCTGATTTACTTTTTATTCGTACTTATATTTTTAGAACCCAACCCAAAAATCACACTGTAGTAGTATACTTTAATATAAATGATTATTTTATTTATTCTAAGACATTAAAATCTGATTATGCAGCAGTAATACATTTTTCATTGTATATCCCTCTTTTTTCTAAATATTTTAGGGTGGACTGATTAAATGACGCTTCGTTTATAATTAAGTTTTTTTCTTCAGACAGCAAATTAAATACATTATCTAATACATTAAATACATTATCTGTCATAGAATGTTTAAAACACGCTTTGTTTAAAACAGTATTTAATAATAATTTAACCTAAAGAACTTTTAAGGGTTTTACAAAAGGTAAAACATATATACACAAAGTCATCTGTCAGAGGCACTTGAGTGGAAATGTTCTCTGGTAAATACACTGTACATGACAACTCAGTGACTCAATGACACATTTTAATGCTGTTTAGTAAGCCTTTGACATAAAAACTTTGAGATAACAGACCAGTGTATGGCATTGAGGCTGCTGAGCCATGGGACCTGAGTTAAATACCTAATTTTCCAGCTTCAGAATATTATGCTTGCATAGTGTGCAGTCAAATCTGCTCAGTTAGCTTTCACAATTGTAGCAATACCAGTCAAATGTTTTTTTTTTTTGTTTTGTTTTTGTTTTTTCTGTCCAAATGTACCTTTTCAGTTCCCCATCAGGCAGAGATGACTAACTAGCCTCAGGAGAGGCCATAAGGCTATTATAATTCAGATTGGTGCTGGGTGGCATGTGGATCTGTACTCTTATTAGGCTGAGTGTAAAGAGGTGACGTGGGATCAGGCCCTTATTCCTGATAAATCAATGTCCAGCAGTGAATATGTTCTGAATGCCACTTTAATTTTCTCTACCTGGGAATCTGCAGGCCCTATCAAAGCCCATCTGACTGGGCTGCTAGGCTGAAATGAGCTGAGATGGCAGCGATTCTCATAACAATGTGCAGTACTACAAGATACCCATAGCTTTGATTTTTTTTCCTTCTTAGTTTGGTGAAATGCATTGCGGTGTCCAATGCTTTTATTATGATTTGAGCCTTGTTACGTGAGCGTATATAAAGGAGTTGCTACGGACACGGGATATTGCGTCACTGTTTCAGCTATTGCTGGTTCCGTTGCAGGTGTTCCGCTGCCTGGTGTTGGAGGTATGTGTTTGGCGCATTTCATTGTTTTGGTTTCAGTTATGTGTTTCTAATTGTGCCATCTTCCTGGAAGGCTGGTGTCTGTTCGGCACTCTCTTTGGCTGTGTCGTCTTGTCGGCGTGAAAGTTTGGTGTATTGAATCCCTGTTGTTTACATTGCTGCATGCGTGTGTGACTGCTGTCTTCCTGCCCAGTAGGTAAATATTTCCTATGCTTCCGTTAATGTCTTGTCGATAGTGGGTATATGATTTTTCTATTTATATTTTTGGGATAGTGATTAGTCTTGATGTATTGTTCTGCCAGATGGGTGACGTGCTTCCCACATGTGGGTATGTATAATCTATTTTCAGTGTTTAAAATTTCTCTTGAAAATTATGTGGTTTTATTTTCGTTTTTATTTCTGGATGTAAATCAGTGCATTAGTGTGTCCGCCACTGCACGGCCAGACACTTGAATTCTTTCTTCTTCCTTTGGTATTGGTTACTTGTTTCATTAGTGTTACCTTTGCTTACTTTGTTCTTTTTCTTTTGTGTGTTTTTAGGAGTTTTTTATTATTTTTTTGTCTTGTTTTGTGTTAGTGTGGGTCCCTTGAAGGCCTGGGGCCGGTTGCACCAGCTGGGCGTACGCCCGGTTGTAAGACTAGGCTGGACGTAAAATGCGCTTTAAGTCGTGCGTATAATTTATACCCGTTGCACCATCTCGGCATAGTGCTACGTCTGAGACTAAATCTTACGCCTAGTCAAAGGTAGGCATAAAGTGAAAAGTCATGATTTGCTCGGACATGATTCGTTTTTAATTACTTATTGCAGACGCCAACAGTAACGTTTATGGTCTTTTCGGGTAGGATAATGTGGCCTATAAACAATTATCATAGGGAGGGGTCAAGCAACGCGCAAACTTTGCGCAAGAGTTGTGTGTTTTCAGCCACAGAAAGATGCCAAGAGGCTAAAATGCACAATTGTCACTTAAATTCACATTTACCTCAGGAAAGACATTTATTATACATACTCGATAGCAAGAAAAAGAAATAACTCTAGAGAGAAGCACTGTATTACATTCATTATATCTTACTTAACCTATCTCATTCTTTTATTGTTAGTCTTTAAAAATATGTCATGGGAATGTGCAGGGAGAGGTCAGATACAAAAACGCGGACATTAGGAAATATTTCGTTAATGAAATTATTTTGCGGTGGCTTCACTGGTTATGATGTCTTGAGCAATTCAGTTTTATATTAGTAGTTGTAGCCATTGCAGCGTGAGTGTCGTCTCAGCCATCACTGCGGGAGAATGTGTTTGTGTGGACACCCATCGTCTACGCCGGGCGTAGTTGTGTCTGGTCGTAGTTTTAGCTGGTGCAACAGGTGTAAATATTTATCGTAAAGTTGGACGTTGCAAAGCCCAGCGTAGGGCTTACACCAGGCTTTTTTACGTCTAGCTGGTGCAACCCGCCCCTAGTCTTCAGCCTGCTTATAGCTGGTGAGCCCCAGTTCCTTGGATTGTTTTTTGTATTCTTTTCTTTTCTTTTTTTCGTTTGTCTATTTACTCTAATGCCACAGCCAGTTGTCATGTTTACAATTATTCACTGTGAACCTAATATGGTTCTCTTTTAACTATTTATGGTTGTTTAATAAAGTTGTATTAATAAAGACAAACTTGTAAATTTGCATATCCACGTCTCATTATCCCTTGGTGTCAAAGACAATTTGAATCTGCGTACCTTGTCTTTGTCTTTCCCCGGGTAATAACACAGGGTGGCGTAGTCACTATCGTTTATGAAATTTTATTGTGGGTGTGTGATTGGTGTCCTACCTCTTCTTGCCACATTAGGCTTGACAAAGCTGTGGGCTCCAATTTAAAGTGCTATGCACATATCTTCTATGTCAAGCACCATAAAATGTTTACAACACCAGCAAAATCTTTGGTAACAAGATTTCTTTTGAATTATGTTTATTTTTCTTTTCATTTTGAGAATAAACCTTTCTAAAATTGGTTAGGTTCAGCCCTAAAACAAACAACACAATGTGAAATTAAATTTATTTGTATCCACCTTATTTTTTTCACACAAGAATGGGGTGATAAGATCGGCTATAAGAACTGCTATAAGATCGGTTTGGCTTAATGCCTTTAGTCACGTCTGGCTAATTAAATCTGGGCGATTATATAGTTTATATTTTGCAATGATCTAGCAGTATATAGTATATATCGACCTGAGCAAGTATACTGTATGAACGCAAATAAAATTTATATAGAGAGCTATGTGATAATACAGGTTACATTTTTTGCAATGATAAGCAAACAAATTTGTTATATAGCATATACTGCTTTACTTGAGAATACTGTATTTATGCAAGTAAAATAGGAGGTACTATATATTCTATATACTATACATATTTACTACTAATACTACTATAGTACTATATACACTGACCAAAATTTTAAACGCAACACTTTTGTTTTTGCCCCCATTTTTCATGAGCTGAACTCAAAGATCTAAGACTTTTTCTATGTACACAAAAGGCCTATTTCTCTCAAATATTGTTCACAAATCTGTCTAAATCTGTGTTAGTGAGCACTTCTGTTTTGCCGAGATAATCCATCCACCTCACAGGTGTGGCATATCAAGATGCTGATTAGACAGCATGATTATTGCACAGGTGTGTCTTAGGATGACCACAATAAAAGGACACTCTAAAATACAGTTTTACTGTATTGGGGGGGTCCAAAAACCAGTCAGTATCTGGTGTGACCACCATTTGCTTCAAGCTGTGCAACACATCTCCTTCGCATAGAGTTAATCAGGTTGTTAATTGTGGCCTGTGGAATGCTGGTCCACTCCACTTCAATGGCTGTGCGAAGTTGCTGGATATTGGCAGGAACTGGAACACGTTGTCATATACGAAGATGCTGGATGTGGAGGTTCTGGGCTGGTGTGGTTACACGTGGTCTGCGGTTGGGAGGCCGGTTGGATGTACTGCCAAATTCTCTGAAACGCCTTTGGAGACGGCTTATGGTAGAGAAATGAACATTCAATTCACGGGCAACAGCTTTGGTGGACATCCCTGCAGTCGGCATGCCAATTGCACACTCCCTCAAAACTTCAAAACATCTGTGGCATTGTGCTGTGAGATAAAACTGCACATTTTAGAGTGGCCTTTTATTCTGGCCAGTCTAAGGCACACCTGTGCAATAATCATGCTGTCTAATCAGCATCTTGATATGCCACACCTGTGAGGTGGATGGATTATCTCGGCAAAGTGCTCACCAACACAGATTTAGACAGATTTGTGAACAATATTTGAGAGAAATAGGCCTTTTGTGTACATAGAAAAAGTCTTAGATCTTTGAGTTCAGCTCATGGAAAATGGGGGCAAAAACAAAAGTGTTGCGTTTATAATTTTGGTCAGTGTATTTGGTCAGTGTGCTACGTTTTTTGAAGAAATAACAATCAAGCATTTTAGATTTGATTTGGTTTAACGTGATAGTACTGTATGTATCTGGGTATGGTTGGATATACTTAGTAGTTGTAATGAAATAACCAGTTTTTTTTTTTTTTTCAGTGAATCAATATTTTACAAGGAATGATTTTTGCAGTGCTGAGGATGGAACAACAGAGATTTATTAGCTAAAACCCTTGAGTCTCTGTGACTATGTTGACTGTTAGCAGTCTTCCAGTGTACAGAGATGTCCAGTGACCCTAAAAATGACTGAAGGACTCTCTCCCTCTTGCTTGCTGTGCCATAGAATAATGTCTTTTTTGTTGTTGTTGTTTTCATGTAGGGCCATAGGCACCTTCATGAGGAATACCAGGCTATAACTGAAAAAAGCATGTCTTTAAATGCACCACTAAAAGGTTTAAATATCCTTTTATAAAGCATGGCTTTACATTCTAAAGGTAAAGCTTCACAATGAATGTCAAACATTATCAAAAATTGTTATTGTTAAATTGTTATATATTTATTGTTAACCACCCCCCTCAAAAAAAAAACACCCACTTGTCATTTTGACAGCAGACTGAATGAATGCTCAAGCCTTGAGTGGTAATCTACTTTGGCTAGTAGTGGCCACTTACCTGCCTTTCAGCAAGGAGTAATGGTCGAACGTTACATCATGTAATTACTATTCATAAGCTAAGATATGAAAGTTTCAGATAGCCCTCTAACACACATTTCAGATCATTAGTACACAGATTTTTAACACACAAGTTCACTTTCAAAAGGAACATACCTGCTTCTCAGTGAGAATAACTCTTCCCAGTAGCTGATCCTCCAGACCCCTCATAGTTACAGTGAAGTCGATAATGGATGTCCGTGCACTGATCTCAGGAGTGTATGCTGGGTTGGGCAGCTTGGTGGTCACATAGAGACGGAAACCCTTCATCACATCCACTTCTTTATCACCTACTTTCACCTGATGACAAGAATGAGTCAAAGATTCAAAACTCTAGGTGAAGAGCTGCTCTGACACAAATATGAAAAGATACTTGTTTGTAATTGAAGAGTAAACACACTGGAGGATGACAGAGTTTCATATTACAAGATACACAATTTATAAAATATTAAAGGGATAAATTCTGTCATTAATTACTCACTTTCATGTCATTCCAAATCTGTAAGACCTTTGTTCATCTTTGGAACATAAATTAAGATATTTCTGATGAAACCCGGGAGCTTTCTAACCTCACACAGACAGCAACGCAACCACCACGCTCAAGGCCCAGAAAAGTAGTAAGGACATCGTTAAAATAGTCTATGTGACATCTGTGATTCAGTCCTAATTTTACGAAGCTAGGAGAATACTTTTTGTGTGTAAAAATAACAAAAATAATGCCTTTATGCAACAATTTCTTCTCTTCATTGTCAGTCTTCGACTGCATGTGGTGCTGCTGAAGCAGAAGTCGTCATTCTGACGCAGAAACCGGATTTGTGGTGGAAGAGAAGAAATTGTTGAATAAAGTTGTTATTTTTGACTTTGTATTAGCTGCCGGATTTCATAAAATATATTTTGATTCGTGCTCCAAAGATGAACAAAGGTCTTACGGGTTTGGAATGACATGAGGGTAATTAATGACAAAATTTTCATTTTTTGGGTGTACTATTTCTTTAAGAATAAAGATTTGAACATTAAAAGATCCTTAGAGAGGTTGCTAAATAGAGCTGTGTTAATGACCTTCCTAACACAAAAGGTGTTAGTGAAGTTGTTTAAAATTATATGCCGATTATCTCAACAGGGAGTAACTCATTTTATTTCCATGCCAATTAGTGAAAATAGAATGAACAGGGCTGTGACGTGATTATTATGCAGTGGTTTGACAATGATAAAACAACGTCAACGTCTCCCATTCAGCCTCTGCTATATAAACCGTGTGATCAGGTGTTCACACTTTTGTATTAATAGAGCTGACTACTTAAACCTGTCAGAGCTTTTTCCGCTGCTTGCTATTTCCACTTCTTTTTTGAACGTGTGAAGCAGCTGCTTGTGTGTGATGTTGAAACAACGTCACGTTTTTAGAGCGACTGGATATTTGACAAAGAAAGATACATGAAAAATCACAACTGTCACTCTCAATCGTGTACTGCACTAGCAGTAAACAGTCTGGGCAGCTGGTGTCATCACCCTGACCAGGAAAAGGAACAGCACAGAGGATCTGTTGATTTTTATGTCCTTTTTCAGGATCTTAATTCTAAGCTAATGTAAAACAACTGCTCTTTCAGAGTACTTGCTATGTCCTTCTTGTCTATGATTTTGTATGCTATAAATATCTTACCAAGAATGACGGAGACAATCTTGAACATGATCACTCATTTGCTCTATAATTTAACTTAAAAAACAATGAGAAGAAGGAGCAGAGGTTCTGTACAAATGCACAGTATTTTCTAATTACGTAAAGCAATTTTGTTCATTTCCTAGCAAAAATTTAATGAAAGAGAAGGCAACATTTTTTTGGAAAATAACTGCTGAGGACAATGAAGTTCCCTTTAATGATAATGTCCCTGTTTTCTCCCAAACAAGCATTATATTGTTGATTTATATATGATAAAGTTTGATTGAAAAGTACAGAGGAAATACCAATATAATCATTATGCTTTTGGTATCTTGCACAAATAAGGCATAAAATAAAACATAAAACTCTTGAGTCAGTGAATAGAGCTGCATAACCTTCTGGAAAGGAAACAAAATATTCTAAAAGTAATTAAATGCTTACAAAAATTATAAATAAATGTATTTATTGGACAGCAAAATTGTACTATAATCTTAAATGTTGCCTTTTATACTTACTACAATAATGTGTGATTAATGAGTAATGATTTTTATTTATTTATTTATTTATTTTTGCTTATTAAGCCCTTTTAAACATACCTTATATGTGAACCCTGTCTTGATGAAGTTTTTCTCCAGGACATTGTCCAGGGCAGGATCCAGTTCTTCTCCAACATCTTCAATAAGTAGGGGACGCCCTAGAGATAAACTGTCCTCTAGATGGTTTCTGAAGTACTTGTGATTCAGTGAGGTGATCTGTGAAAACAGGAAGACCTCTTTACTGACCCAGCTCAAGTTCTGCCACAGGGGAAAGTTATTACCTGAGGAGGAGGCTATTTGTTATGAGGGCATACCTCTGAAAGAGTGTCTGGTCTGACCTCTTAAAAAGAAACCATTCATCAATGCAAGCTGTGCATAGTCAATTAAATTTTAGCATAAATATATAGACGCTAAACTGGTCAAACTTTATTTTAAGGTCCAGTTCTCGATATTTAAGAAACCATTAACTACAGCTTTTGCCTCAATATCCTCCTAATTTGCTGTTTATTAATAATTAGTACAGTAGTTGTTAAGTTCAGGTATTGGGTAGGATTAGGATGTAGAATATGGTCATGCAGAATAGGTGCTTTATAAATACTAATAAACAGCCAATATGTCAGTAATAGACATGCTAAGTAACTAGGTAATAGTGAGAATTATTCCCTATACTAAAGTGTTACAGTTAAACTTCTTAATGTTCAGAGGTATATTGTGTCAAGTTATTGTACCTTTACTTATAATAGCAACACTTTCTAGTAATTTCAGTAAATAAGGTGTTTTTTCTATTGGCAGTGTAGCATAATAAAGTGGATTTTATGCAGAATTTTAAAGCAATATACAACAACAGCATTATGATATTTTGATTTTACATAAAAAAAAATAAATAAATAAAAATTCCAAATCATATTGCCATTAATGTTCAAGCTTTTCCTTCTAAGCAGTTACCTGAAGTTCATTCTTGGACTCTTTGTTCTTGATCCAGATCTTTCCCTGGGTCTGGGGGTCAATCAGCAGGGGAAACCTGGCAGCCTTTGTAACAATAATCCCATTCTGGATGGACAGGTCATCATTGGGCAGCCCCTGTAAGTTCCATTCACTTACTGTGGGAGCGTCAATCAGCATCTCAGTAAGATTCAGATTAGCCCTAAAAGGAATCCGACGAGACTTCATTTCTCTCTGCCAATCAGTGAGAAGGTGGTTGCGGAACTCTTGATTAAAAGGCCCTGAGTAGGACAGGAAGGCTGTAGCCAGCAGCACGTCACCTGAGTATGAGAAATGTAACGATAAGAAATTAAAAGAATAGAGTGAAACTCACTGTCTCACTGTCATGTGGTTTTACAATTTAATATACTGCTATATGTTTTAGTGCATTGCAGTGAAATTACTAGGGTGATCTGGGTAGTTGCTAGGATGTTGCTATGGTGGTTGATTACTAGCCCAAGTCAAAAAAAGTCCATTCTTCTAATACTCTGAACCTTTTATATGGCTAGGCTCCCTTCATCAGTGTAAGTCAATTGGATTCCTTCACTCATATTATCACTCTCTTAACATAAATTGTCCCAAAACTAGAACATGTAATAACAATCCACTATACAACAAGTTGAAAGATTTGAGGTATCATTCACTTCTATACCACAGACGGTGTAGGATGAGGGATGCTCTATGCTCTAGGGATTTTTGGGTGGTTCCTATGACAACGGTAGCTGGCTGCTACCAAAGTCAAAACAGTCCACCTCCAAGTCTCTGTTATGTGAGATTTGCCTTTTTTTAATCAAGTACTAGGTTGAAACGGTTTGTTCAATTATAAAAAGTTGCACTGATTTCACATCATTTTTATAGCACAAATATACACAACTACAGTAATAACGATGCTTGCCTGCTAATACTATAAACACTGCCAATAAGCTGTTTTGATATAATATCTTTGCAGTTTATATTTAAAATAATGATTTTAATATATGAAAGTTCATTCTTAATGTTTCTGTAAAACTTTTGGGTGAATATCTGGGATTGAAAGCTGATTACTTTCAAAGTAATTTACAAAGACAACCAAATTATATAATGGTAAAAACTCTTAAAGAGGAAAAACTGCCTGAAGAAAAACACACCAACTAGTCGTTTGGTCTGAGCAGCAAACTCTTTACTAAGCTGTGTCCAACGCTCCTTCTCTCCTGCCAGCCCACTGATCAGACTAGAAGCGGTTTGCATCTTGTGTCGACACCTTTCTGCATCCTCCAGTAAAGTCTGTGAAAAAAGAGTGAGATGATAAGAAAAAAAAAAAAGAATTGTCACTGTGCAGCTGTGCTTGTTCACATTTACTGACTGTCAGTTTAATTCGGTGTCATTTAATGTGAGCTAACAAAATTTAAGTTGCCTTATCATTTAATAAATAATAGTGTGATTTCTCAGGACACCTGTTTCAGCCTTTCTTCATTTTAATTCCCAGTGTAAACTTTCAATGTGTGGAAACCAGCAAATTTAAAGTTTAAAGACAATGTTTTTATTCAATCATTATCATTCGTAAAGTCTGTTCTCTTAGGTATGTATGATCAGGTCTGATGTAAATCAACACCAGGATCAGTCTGTCAAGCTGTTAATTACACAATTACCAATGTTAGTAAGGCTTGTTATATATTGTGAATGGGAACATTGATGTTTGCTTCAAACCATTTATAACATTAGTATTAATTTTGTAGAGGCACACAGAGTACAAGCCTGAATGATTCATTTGCAAGATGGTTTCAGGTTTGTATACAAAATTGCTCATTACATTCAATTTTATGCAAAAATACTAATTAGTGATTGGGTATTTACTTCAGGCACTAAATGGCATCTGATTCACCATTTTTCACAGAATAATTAGAAAAGTGGAAAAATCTGGATTCATTTTCTTTGAGCTATAGCTGGAATTTAAGGCAAAGATAATTAACAAACATTTGTCAGTGATTTCTCTGGTTTAATTTAGTGTTACTTATCAAACCCAATTAAAACCCTTATTTTTAGATCATTTGTGTCATGATGATGACATAGCTTTGACCCTAAGCTAGGGGTGTCCAGTCCTAAAGCCGGAGAGAAAATGTTCTAGTTTAGTGCCAACTTTCCCCAACCTGCCTGGAAGTTTCTAGTAATTTTGGAGACCCTGGGAAGATGGTTCAGGTATGTTTATTTAGGGCAGTGACCTTTCAGAAGCTGGACTGAACACCCCTGCAACATAGTGGTTACCTGTTTTTCCATCATGGCCTTCTCATACTCAGCCTGAACTACATCCAGTTCTGCTTGCTTAGCATCTAGTTCCGCCTGGGCTTTCTGGAGGTCCACATTAGCTATGGCCAGCCTGTTCTCTTGCACTGCCAGATTAGCCTGAGGATGATGAAGAAAGACACCTTTGTAAAACGATCCATCTCCTAGACAACTGCAGGTTAAAGCAAGGAATTTTTTAGTCGAGAAAACTGGGAGTAGATTTGTGTATAAACTGTACCAAAGTAAAGAGACTACTGAATAACCCATATAAACGTTTATAGTGCAATTCTGACTCAATGTATGTAAGGCATAATGTGTGTAAGGCATTAAAATCAGCCAGTGGCAGTGTGAGTGAGAATGTAATAGTGGGAGTGAGAAATTTTTTTGTCTTCCTTTTTTATAAAGGAAACAAACAAATAAATAAGCAAATAAATAAAATTACAATTGCACACAGTAATTTTAGTCACAATATGCAGTCCCTGACTGACACTGAGTGTTTATTACAGTTCACATTGTACAGCAACTGTGTGCAACTGTGCATTTGTAAACTCTTTAAATTGACTTTAAATTGATTTTTAAAAAAGTAATTGCCAATGATAGACTCAAATTATGCCCTTGAATAACAGAATTTAAGGCCCCATGAAATGTTTGATATTTTTAAACAGACATTATTTCTTACTTGCTATTACAAGTCCAAAGAAGGTACAATAAATGTTTTGGGGACAGGGGTAGACAGAATTGTACGTTTAGAGCTCCTTAATACATCTGCCAAAGGTTAACTTGTCAACTTGTACTGGGAGTATATTATTGAAGCTAACAAACATGAAGTAAAAGAAACTACAATTGGTATTTCTTGTGATATTTGAAAAGTGTCCATTTGAGGCATAAGGCGACTGTTTGAAAGTAAGCACTTACGTCAAAAGATGAGAAAATAATAATTACCAATGGTAAAGAATCATCAAATATTAATAATATTTCACAGATCTATAGTTTTGACAGATTAACAGTTGTTGCTGTTTAAATATTAATAAAGAAAACCTGAGAACATGACAAGGATGCATCATGTAAAAATAATCAAGTGATCTTACCTTCAAAGGAAGCACTTCTTTATTGATAGAGAAGAAGGCAGCCATTGCTTTGGTCCAGGAGCAAAGCCCTGCAACATTGCCGCACACCCTCTTGGCTGTTTCTATGTTATAGTCTGCCATGTCAAAGTATGGAGAAAGGAGTTCCACCACCTCCTCATTGATGGTGTCTTTGGGGAATTGCTGGAGGACAAAACAAAAGCTGGAGCAAAACAATAGCGGTGTACAGTATATGGAACATACTTGATACTATGCTCCTGAAAATGGCAATATTATTTGATATCTGTAGCTCTGATTTCTGTATAGATACAGATTATGTATGGAACCTTATCTTACAAGCAAACAGACAACTTTTAAAAAGTGCTCTACAAGATATATTGGTATAATTTATGTGTAAGATGCTGTATTGATTAGCTGTCAGAGCTGAACTTGTTTGTGCCAATATTTTAACTGGGTTTTGTCCAAGGGATTTTCTGTCCACTAAAAACCTAATTACTGTCACACCATCTGTTGGCTTTGGAAATTAAGTGCAATGCCAAAAATCAAAGAGGATTCCATTACAAGCACAAGTCTTGCACACTCCTTCCTTCCTTCCCTCCTTCCTTCCAGTTAATAATGAACATAAGGAAAAATTATTTCTTCAAAAATGCAATATTGGTATCAATAGTGGTACTACTAATTGTCCTAGTGGTTACTATTACAGTGGTGCTATATCTTAATTGCCCGCCACTACTTATAAATAACACACGTTCATACATATCAACAACACAGTGTTCAAATTGGTCTATGCATTGGTCACAGTGGAGTAATAAACAAAACACGATAGATTTGATTAGTCTTTCATAAGTTTTGCAGTGGGCTGACACTAAAGAAAAAAGTAGTTAAAACTACACAGCAAATCACAGTTACTTTTTCACATGTTAAGAGTACATTTACATAGAATTCATAACAGAGAAAAGGCCCTGTTTAATTGTGAAGATGAAGATGAAATAAACTAAATAGCACTGTTTTTAGTGCGGCTTACCTTCACTATATATGACAAGTTATATAATCTAAGTGTAAAAATACAAAGAATGGTCTATGTATTAAGATGTGTACCTGTAGACTACCCAGGAAGTTGCCAGCAGTCATGAGTTTGAGTGATTCTTGCCAGGAGGGCATGGTGCAGTTTTTCTCAGGATCAATTTTCACCATATTTACTCTCCTCTGGAAGAGCAACAACACACAATCCATAATACGCATGATGAGGTGGGGCGGCCTGCCCAGTGTTCGCACCGTGGCAATATCTGATGGCTTTATAGTCTGTTTACAGATAAACAGGGAAAGAAATACAGAATTAGACATCTTGTTAACATTCTGACATATCAACTAGTATGAGGCAGCTCTTTGAATAATTTATTAATCTGAGTGGCAGCTGTTATGGCTCATGGTTGACAAAGTTTAACACGCATTTGCTTAATGAGCAATACATGATGAATTTATCTTATCTCATACGAATAAAGTAGAAAGATGTATAAAGCTGTGAACCAGTGGATAGGATAGTGCAGCGAGGTGTTCTAGGGCAGTGTTTCCCAACCCTGTTCCTGGAGGCACACCAACAGTGCACATTTTGGATGTCTCCCTTATCTGACCAATATATTTCTGTTCCTTGAGTCTCTACTAACGAGATGATGAGTTGATTCACGTGTGTTTGATCAGGAAAAGTTGGAAAATGTGTAGTGTTGGTGTGCCTCCAGGAACAGGGTTGGGAAACACTGTTCTAGGGTATGGTATGAACTGAAGAGGGGGTATATATGGTAATACAGAGGGTAAAGAAGAGTGGCAGTGGGACTGGATAAAAGGGAAGTGGTAAAGAGAGGTGTGATAAAACACTGAAAGAGAGAAATAAGAATGGGAAAACAGACAAGACAGATATGAAAGGACAGAAGTGAAAGAAGGTGTAGAGGAGAAACAATATCTATATACAGCTATTACTCCAGTCTTCAGTGTCATATGATCAATTCCAATATACAGATTTTTTTAATACTGTGGTGAAAAAAATTAGTATTCATTTATTTGATTAAAAAAAAAACTTACAATATATTCTATATGTCCCGAATAATCTTGGTTTTTGGTGTAAATTGTAGGGTGGGAAGAGAGAAGGCCTCATTCTATACCCCTCCCCTCTTCCCACCCCAACATCTCCTAACTTTTCCCTTTTGAATTTTTCCATTATTCCATTTTTGAATCTTTTTCAAAACCGAGGTGTGACTGATGGCTAGGGCTAAAATAGGGAGGTTTATGACCCTTAATGCCCTGATATATATCAAGGGAGATCAAAGAACATACTAGTGCGTCTTAATTCTGAAAAGGCCAAAACTAATTTTGTTTGGAGTTCAAAATAGCTTGCTAAAATGAACTTTTTAGAAAATGTACCTAAGCTGGTAAATACCTTCAAACTACTGTTGGTCCATTGCAATTACATAATAGGTAGGTGTGCTTTGTGGCTTTGCCTTCTTTGACAGATATCTTCTCCGGTTTGTTCATGATTAACACTTTAAAACTGCTTATTGTATAAAGTGCTACATAAATATGACCTGATTTAACAGGAGTGTAGTGTCAAATCGCAGAACTTGTGCATATTTACACCATATCTATAATCAGTCCTTTTCTTAACTGCTGTTTTCTTACTTATGCCATTTTTGTTGTTTATTTTGTTACTGAGAGGAAAATGTGAAGCATATTCATATAAGCACTTTGTTTAATAGTATACTGATGATGAGGTATTTCAATCTTCTTTTACCTCTAAACTAATGAAATAGAACTTTGCTGTGAGCATGTCAGCAACGTCAAGGGGCTTTTGTTAATTTTGTGTTTAGATGAGTATGTAAATATGTGTCTTTCAATTACAAATACAACAAGCTCTCATCTCTGACCTCGAATGAATGGAAGAAATTACCAAAGAAGATTTGCAGGTTAAAAAAGGCCGAGCCACAAAGTACACCTCTTCTATTCTGTTACCCCCCCCTAACACATTAGTTTGGAAGTAATTGCCTGGTGTCAGCACGTTCCTTGCTAGAATAGAGTTAAGTATGAGCACCCATCAGCCAATAAGGGCTACATAGCACAGAGGTAGTAGGATGATATTTGCAACCCACTCTCTCAGTCCTGCCCTCCAGTCCTTAGTCTAGACAAGAACATGTCAGCTCACTTCCTTAAGAGACTTGCTTATACATGCAGCGTGCTCCCTTGGTGGATCGTAGGTAAAAGTCTTTCAGTCCCCTGTGTTAAGGTAATGTTCAGGGAAAGGCAGAGGACAGAGAAGAAAGTGGCTTTGCAAATAGCCATTACAATCCCACATTCTCTGTTGCCCCCTCCAGCTCGAGCTAAAGCTCTGAGGTGATGGTGTCCGCATGCTTTCCTGGTGGTCCACGTGGAAAGGGTGATTGCAGAGTGTGAGATTGTTTGAGTCATCACAGGCACTTCACTCTTTTGTCTGCTTCCCTTTCAGGCTGGATCTTCTTAAAGTACTTTTGCTATTCTCCTTTTAGGAATACTGAGGGTCAGAGTGGGCACTTGAGAGCAGGGCTCCCTTGGTTGGGTTGCTTTTAAAAAGCTTCACAAAAAAAAAAAAAAAAATGCTGAAGCCTGGGACAGCTAATGCAGCTTACAGTGGACTTCCCTCTTCCAGATTCTAAGTTGTTGGTGGATGCAGCTGAGGCTGTGGTCTTCTTCGAAGCTCTGCTACTAGGGGCTCCTAGCAGGAATTCTTCTTTGAAATTTCCTACAGATCTGGTCTTATGACTAGCCTGGGTGTGGGTTCGCCCCCACTCAGTAAGTATTAAGGAATATTGAGCGGCGGCATTTATTCAGTATATTAGCATAGTGGGTATTAACGTTCCCATAGTGTCAACACATTGACACGTTGTTCCCTCAAAAGGGAACATCTCAGGTATAAAACTCGGTTCCCTGACAAGAGAACAAGATGCTGCATCACATTGCCATACTTCAGGCATGTCTGCACATTATCCATCAGACAACTCAAAGCAGATGCCGTTTTTGTGGGCGCTGTTTTATAGTGTGCCAGTGCTTCCAGTGACGTCATATGACTGCCGTAGCCAATCAGGATTGCTGTGTATACACATGCTTCAGACACCAGTTACACTGAAGATGTTTCCATAGCATCAACACCATGATGTAGCATCTCGTTCCTTTTCTTAGGAAATACATGTGAAACAAACTTGGTCTTGGCCTGATTTTGTTTGAAATTGATATACTGATGGCTTTAGAAGCTTTAGGAAACTCAACATACAGAAGTGTTTCTAATATGTGGGTGTCTTGATAAATTATTCAAAATGTATAAAATGCCTGATTAGAATATTTTCCCAAATAAAAAAAGTATATTTTAACACATCACATGTATAAGCTATAGTAATGTGCTAAAAGCAAGCAGCTAAATTTTAGTTATTAATATTATTGAAATAGCGCTCCAACTAATCTGGAAGTGATCTGAGTCGTCTAGAGCAGACATATTGGAATGTGCACAGAAAAATGAAAACAGAAAAAAGAAAGAGTCCCAGAAAGGTGGGATACATTATGGACAAATTTATGGGAGTGACACAGTGGGCAGGTGGTGGAGGGAAGAGGTGGAGTATGTGTTTGGGTGGTTATATGATTGAGTGGGTGTGTAGAGTTGGTTAGAGGCGTCTGCTGTCAGACCCCTGCTCGCTATGAGACCCCCTACAGCAACCCTGCCATCACACGGTCTATTTTTACACCCTCACAGGCAGCATGTAATTACACTGAAGCTGCAGGCACCATAATGCCCCATGAACATCACACTCCTCTCATTCCCTCCTCTCCAATGTTGCCATGTAATCGCTCCATATTGTTCCTAACCTGTAGTGCTGCCTCAGCCTCTTCCAGAGCAGGCCTTGCTGCCTCTAACTTCTCTTCAGCGATGGCTTTATCTGCAGAGATGCTGTCCACTATGGCTTGTGCTTTATCTTTGACCTTCTGAACTTCGACTTTGACATTTTCAGCAGCCTGAGCTTTCACAGTCACCTCCTTCAATACCTGAAACAAAAATGAGAAAGAAAAAAGAAAATGAAAACAGTAATATCAATGTTGTAATACCTCTAGCTATTCATGCTATAATGCTGAGCCTAGGGCTGTTAATTTGTCATCCTAATGTTTCAGAGCACAGTATTGATCTTTAGTTAGCCTGTGACTGGGAGGCAGTTCTTTTACCGAATGGATACTTTCAAGGTTTATGCAGCATGACGAATTTCATTTAGAACAGAATAGAATGTAGTAGATTGACTAAAATACCATGCAAACACCATGATGGTGCTGCTAAGTCATGATGAAACAGAAGTAGCAACAAATCTTTTGTTCTGTATTGTGATGTAAAAGGAAAACTGTAGGGTGGGGACTTGGTTTTATGTATTGTTGTGGATTGCATTTTGAGATGAACGCAAGCTAGGTATAAGCTTTTATTGTTCAAATTCTGTATACATCACCTGGGAGAGGTATGTTGATTTCAACTTTTAATTAAACATTACAAAATCAAAAATTCCTCTCAGTAAAAAAAAAAAAAAAGAAGCCTATGCACTGATGAATTGTTGACAATAAGATGCATAACATGGATTTAGAAAACAGAGAATTCACTGTGAATATTCGTTAAAATATTGTACAGTCCCTTGGACCCATATTAAATATTACTTATAGTGTTGGTCACTGAGCATTACCAGTTCAGTCTTCTCTTGGGGACTCCTAAATCTTCTACTAGGAGATAGTAACTAAAAAAATACTATGGAGAACTGTCTTCTGAGCCTGTCTAACGAGAGACTGCTTGTATATTAGCTGAAGAGAAGACCAGCAATTAAGACAGATCATCTTTGCCTTAGGAGAAGGTTTATTCTCCTAAGGCAGATAAGGAGAGTAAACCTTCCCACACCTGTCCTTACAACCTTTTACATAGGCACAACAGAGTATTTTGATCAGCTGCCTCTCAGTTTGGTATAGTAGCTATATGGCTGCAGACAAGAAATCTATCCAGAGAGTGGAAAAGACAGCAGAGAAAATCATGAGGACCTCCCTACCTTCTATAAAGGAATTACATCTGTCACGCTGACTTAGTAGAGCCACCAAAATAATTAGTGACTCCACCCATCCCACCAATGGACTGTTCACCCTTCTGCCTTCTGGCAAACACTATGCAAGTATGCAATGCAAGACTGCCAGATTTAGAAATAGCTTCTTTCCACAAGCAATTTGACTCAATTCACATTGACATCCACAGATATGCTGGTTGCGGGACTGCTGATTTATAGGTATAGACCGATTGAATCATTTATGTTATTTTTCCCTATGCTGCTACCTGATGGACTGCTGATATATATGTGCAGACTGGCTGAATCCTATATGTGGGTTCTTCTATTCTGACATTATTAGCAGTATTGACCATACACTCACAGTGTAATTATGTGCAATACACCTATTTGTGCACTATCCTCACTATGTATAGTAATTGTATTGTTCTACTGTATATATATATATATATATATATATAGTATTGTTATATATATATATATACAGTCATGGCCAAAAATATAGGCAGAAATTCTGTCAGAAAATTATTCCAATTGCAAATGTTGTGGTATTCGCTTGCTTATTGTTTTTGTTTGCACTGCAACAACACAAAAATTTCACACAGAACTCAAAAATGGACTGGACAAATTGATTTCTAATTTGTATTTAGACACACCTGTGGCAAGTAACAGGTGTGGGCAATATAGTTATCACACTTGCAACCAGTTAAAAAGGAGAAAAGCTGACTCAGCCTTTGTATTTTGTGTCACACTGAGCATGGAGAAAAGAAAAAAAGTGTAAAGAATTGTCTATGGATTTGAGAAAAAAAAAAAGGTGGAAAAAGATGGACAATCTCAAGGCTACAAGTCCATCTCCAGAGATCTTAATGTTCCAGTGTCCACTGTGCGCAATATCATCAAGAGGTTTACAGCCCATGGCACTGTAGCTAACCTCCCTGGATGTGGATAGAAGAGCAAAAATAATGAAAAATTACAACGAAGGATTGTTCGAATGGTGGATAAAGATCCCTGATTAATTTTCAAACAAATTCAAGCTGATCTGCAGACACAGTACAACAGTATCAGCTCGCACTATGGACACTATGGTAGAAGACCCAACAGGACACCACTGCATAAAAAAAAGCAAGACTGGAGTTTGCCAAAATGTGACAAAACCACAATCCTTCTGGGAGAACGTACTGTGGACAGATGAGACAAAAGTAGAGATTTTTGGAAAAGGACATCATGGCACCGTTTACAGAAAAAGAAATGAGGCCTTCAAAGAAAAGAACACTGTCCCATTCAAAGATGTTTTGGAGTTGCTTTGCTGCTTCTGGCACTGGATACCTTGACTGTGTGAACTGTGTGATTACCAAAGAATTTTGGGGCACAACGTAATGGCCAGTGTCAGAAAGCTGTGTCTCCACCAGAGGTCATGGGTCTTCCAGTACGACAATGACCCGAAACACACTTCAAAAAGCACTCAGAAATGGTTACAAACAAATGCTAGAGAGTTCTGAAATGGCCAGCAATGAGTCCAGATCTGAATCCCATAGAACACCTGTAAAGAGATTTCAAAACAGCAGTTAGGAGAAGGCATCCTTCAAATCTGAATAACCTGGAGCAGTTTGCAAAAGAAGAGTGGTCCAAAATTCCAGTAGAGAGGTGTAAGAAACTCATTCATGGTTACAGTAAGCGATTGATTTCAGTTATTTTTTCCAAAGGAGATGCTAACAAATATTAAGTTAAGGGTGCCAATAATTTTGTCCAGTGCATTTTTTGGGTTCTGTGTGGAATTGTATCAGATTTTTCTTTTCTTCTCTGTTTTCTGTGTTGTTCCGATGCAAAAAAAAAAAAAAAAAAAAAGTGAGTACAAAAACATTTGGAACTGCAACAATTTTCATTCACAAAAACCATTGAGCACTGTTGTAAGGTTTGAATGACAATAAAGTATAAGAACCTTAACTTTAATAGATCATTAATGTCAGTTCTTACATCGTGAGAAATCTGTGATTGTATCAGTTCTGACAAGTTACCGCAATGTGATGTTGCAACATCACATTGTTGCATTGGGACATCTAAATGATTATATGAAATAAACAGCTTTAAAATGCCATGTTTTGATTATCTATAGAGGCCTTGAAAAGGAAAAAAAAAAGTGCTTTTGAGTGTCTTATTGTTAAATAAAATTAGATCTTACTTTTACCAGCAATACATTTCATTTGTGATCAGATTATCAAAAGCTATCCAGTGTCAGGATGCTGGTTTGACAGATCCAGTTGTATTTGTGTCTTTGTTCATTTGGGGTGCATGGCTATTGTATTTGTCCAACCACAGGTTTTTGTTCATGGTGTTTGTGTTCTGTTGTGTTTAGCCAAGTGTTTAACTGTCAGTTGTTTTCCAGCCCTCTTTCTGTCTTGTTACTTCATTACCATCCTCACCTGTTATTTTTCCCTTTATATTTTATATTCCCTATAAAATATATAAATTATATATATTTTATATATATTAAATTTTTTTTTTTCCTGTCCTAAACTAGATTGTGTTTTGCATTTAGTCATTCATGTCTTGCTTTCTAATCTTATCTACAACAGTTATCTAGTATTTATTTATGTATTTATTTCATTTTGATCAAAGCTTTGGATCATGTTTTTCATAAAGCTCCCGCTTACATATCCAATTAAATTTAGATTTTTCCTTTCTTAATTATTTTATTTTCTTCTTTTTCTTCAACATTCCTCTTTCAGATTTTCTGATTTTCCCCTTTTTATTTCACCTTTTTCTCCATGGTGGTCTGCCTACAATTTGATTCTATTTATTTACTTATTTATTTTGTTTTTCCAGTTTCCCCATCTTCCTGGCTGCTGAACTGCCTTCGTTATCCCAACGTTTCATCCCCTCTCCACTTCTCCCTGCCTCACCTGCCACCACTGCCAGCTGATCTTCTGCCTCATCAACCGTCATCCCTATCCTCCTGTGCAGACTGCTCTCCTTTTAATGGCTATGTGGACGTGATCTTGTCTAGCCCTTGTTTCTTCATGTTAAAAAAAAATATTATTTTACTCTGCAACTTGAATACTCCTCTCTCTGGAGCCCTGTCATCCAACAGTAGGAACACCTACAAACAACCAACAGTACAGCAAACCGGTGTCACTAAGCGCTAAAACTGCTGTCAGTACAAAACAGTTTCAAAACCCTGTGGAAAAAATACATCATCTAGTGTAAATATGGTCAATTTAGACCTATTCTGCAGAGTTCCATCCCTAATACAAACACACCTGCTTGTAATCTTCAAATATTCACTTGTCTTCAAAGAGAGCGTACTGTCAATCTGAACAAGCCGACCAGCATAATATGTTAGTCATAAAAACTTCAGGCCTATAGTCTGTCATTTATTTTAAGGACAACTATTCTTTTCCCCTAGGACACAAACATGCTGATATCTGAGTAATAAGCCTTTTGTACTCCTGTCCCTGTACAACAAACCAAGAACTTCAATATTGCCTGGAAACTTCATTTTTCGGATGATGACTCAAGCACTCCACTGTGCACAGAAATAAGTGGACAGGGGAGCTGACACACTCCTAAGAGGCCTCTGTTAAAACTGACCAGGATTTTGAGAGTTTTGTTGACTTTTACTAGCCAACTACGGTTAGAAATAATGAATAAAATTTTGTAATAATCAAACTGAATTGAAAGTTATATTAGGAGGTGCAGAATCATAAACAAACATATTTACCATATCGGCCTTCTCATTGGCTATTTGAAGTTCTTTCTCCTTCACCTCCAGTTCTTTGCTAAGGGCAGCAACAGACTCAGAGGCCTCCTTGAGTTTCTGGAGGCCGGTGTTCATCCTAATGAAACAATGCACTTGGAAATGAAAGTCTTCGATAACATAGTTTCAGACTACATAATTAATTTTTACAGAAAGTCAGGGGGGAATCCACTAAGAATGAATTGTGCCTACTGATAGTGCTGTTTATTTGCATAGACTAAATGAATTATGCAAATTGAGTAACAATACCATTGCACCCACTAAGGTCCTTGCACAGCGCAGTTTCAGATATTGCAGTAGGTTGAGCAGGATGCAAAAGATTGCTGGCATCTGGCATACTTTGTGGGTATTTTGCTGTATCACACCACAACATCTAATCTACCATCTCATTTCCTTGGTTAGTAATAATACAGTAATTATGCCAGGCAAAAAATGCCTGTTTTTTTTTTTTTCCATAATGAGGAATCTGTATTTACAAAAAGGGTTTGGGAAGGGGATTGACAATGACTTTATTCAAATATACAAAGTGCAGCACTATTTCAACACCAGGTTTAGCACCTTTTTTTTTTTTTTCTTTCACAAATGCAAAGTACAAAAGTGGCACAACACTTCATTTAATCTTTAGTCAATCCACCCCTCAGGACATATATAATTCTATTTCTGATTACACTGACCTGTCCGCGAGTGTCTGAACCTCTGAGTGCTTCTCTTTGTAGATGGTCTTGTAGTCATGGATGAAGGACAGGTAGGATTTGGGTGTGACGTGTGTGGAACGTCGGTACCTCTGAAAATAATCTGCACACTTTTCTGCCACCCCATCCTGAAAAGAGCCCATGCACTGAACCACTTCCCCCTTTACCTCAGGAGTGCAGTCTATGTCATATGTGGACAGGAAGTGTTCTGACACTGAGGAAAAACAAACAAAAATCTTTTGTTTTCTTTTTTTTTTTTTTTAATTTCTTTGCATAACATGCATATAAACTGTTTATCTAGCAATAGCTACAATCACATTCATTTTTGCTCTGACTGATTGCTGTGATGCTTTTCTTGATTATCTTTCAATGTGTTTAAATTATTGCTTCATTCACAGCTACATTAACCCTCCAGTTCTAACAGAGCAGAAGAGATGTTCTCTAAAATGTGATTCATTTACATTGTTTGTGGAACATTTTGCTCCGTTCCTAAATTACTTGTTTTCTGCATTATACTGTACAGCCACACACATTTACTCTGACAATAAATTTTGGTGGCTATATTCTGAATAGACTATTATCGTTTTAAGACCTTGGTTTGAGTGTTGATTTTCACAGGTAATTGTATTTGGTCTGCGATTTAGCCAATTTATACATTATAGCTGCTGGGGCTCTGGAATACTTTATATATATATATATATATATATATATATAATGACAAAAATGTCCACCAGTACCATTTTTTAGAGCGTCTAATTCCCCCTGTAAATATAGAGTACCCACGAAGCAAATGGGGTCAAATGGGGCCAAAACTTTTTGAAATAGCAGTGAAATATAGCCACTCTGTCAAACCAGTCCATGTATGCTCCATTCTAGTTCTTGTTTGATCCAGCACACATATTTGAGTAAATGTACTTGTGATAAAAAATGTAAATGTGATATATTTTTGCTATATTAAGGCATCAGAATCACCACCAGATTTTAGGGTTCCCCTTGGGTATATTGAACCTCCATGGGTCTGACATTTTAAATTACTGACCTGCGATCAGAGCATCTTTGGGCCAGCGGCTAAACCAGTCCATGGTGCACCCTGAAATGAGAGCAGGAAACTTCAAAGCTCGATTACGGAACCTCTCCCCGACTGGAGAGAAGCACAGAACCACGTGAAGGTTCTGCCTCACTCTGCTCATAAAATACTCATGTAGGTTTTCATTTGTGGGCGGTCGCCGTGGAAACTCTCGCTTCATGACTGGAATGAGGTCACTGATAATCTCGTCGATCTCATCTCGAGCAAACAGATTGGACACCTGTGGCAGACAGAATATTTCACAGCTCATTAGATTAGACCTAGCCTTGGTTTCTCTGGAAATTTATAGCAAATGTACAATCTAGACATAATGACACACCTGAGGGGATAAAATCACTCCTTCAAGGGAGGGGAGAAGACATTTAAATGTTCTTAGTCAGTCTCTGAATCACTTAAGGGATAGTTCACCCAAAAATACAAAGCCTGTTATCATTTATTCATACTTAAGTCTTTCCAAACCCATATGACTTTCTATCATGGACCACAAAAGAAGACATTCTAAAGACAGTGCTCTTTTACATACAATGAAAACATGTCGTATATTTTCAGGTTTGATGTCAACAATGATAGCAGCTGATTGTGATTTCGCCATTTTTAAATATGTGTAAAACTAAATGAGATTTAATTCAGTGTTGGTTTGTTTTCTATCATATGGCATTAGAAGACTTGGAATACAGCCCATGAGTCATATGATTTTATGGTACCTTGGTAGCCCCTGGTTACTATACAGCAATGCACGGCAAAGAACAGTCTGACCAATTTCTTCAAAACACCTCCTTTCATGTTCCACAGAAGAGGGAAAAAATGTATTATGGATTTGGAATGACATAAGGCTGAATAAAGGATCGCAGATTTTTCATTATTTAGTGAATAATTCCTTTGAGGTGATCATATTCATTGGGAATGAATTTATTGAACAGATCACCTTCTCTCCAACTCTCTGCAGATTCTCTCCGAACCTTGTCAAGCCTTTGAGGTACATTAGAGTTCAGATATTTCAAGTGGTAAGAAGAATTTACTTGAGTTCATCACTGTGTTTTATTTGTAATAGACCCCCAATCGCAACACAGTTCAGATATGTTACCTTGGACCACAAAACCAGTCATAAGGGTCAATTTTTGGAATCTGAGATTTATACATCATCTGAATGCTGAATAAATAAGCTTTCCATTGATTGTTAGGATAGAACAATATTTGTCTGAGATACAACTATTTAAAAATCTGTAATTGGAGGGTGCAAAAAAATCAAAATATTGAGAAAATTGCCTTTAAAGTTGTCCAAATTAAGTTCTTTGCAATGCATATTACTAATCAAAAACTAAGTTTTGATATATTTACGGTATTTACAAAATTTTATAATAATTTTAAATAATATTTACAAAATATCTACATGAAACATGATCTTTACTTAATATCCTAATGATTTCTGGCGTAAAAAAAATAATGATAATTTTGACCCATACAATGTATTTTTGGCTATTGCTACAAATACACCTGTGCTACTTAAGTAAGCAAAATGCAAGGTTGTATAATTAAGCATACATTTATATTATGGTTAAAAAAAAATCTATAACCCCTACAGATACAGAGCTTCTATGTTGTGTATTGCCAATTTAATACTTCTTTTGATTAAATACAATACTATTAGCAGTATAATTTGAGTGAAAAGCTGAACATGATTGCAGTGTGCGCCTTTCACTTTCAGCAGCACCCAAGCTGGCATAAAACTGAAATGTCTTTGTTATGATTCGAGAATGTTCCAAAGAGTATTTCGTGTGCATCAGTGGAAGTTTTTGGACATGGTCAGTGTCACAAATTTGCTTATTTGATTAGTGACCTAGGAATAGTGTAAACAGTTTAAAGCAGTTTCTTAGTTTTACATTTTGAAAAACACTAAAACATTGTTTAGTAGCTTATTTTCAGGTTATACATTACATTTTAAATCCCAGATTTTCAAAGTGGTTTAATGCTGCTGAGCCCCACTGTACAGTATAAGACAATTGCTATTATATTACACTATGCTGCAACTGTCTGTCAGGAGACAAAAAGCTCTCAGAAGGACTATGAATGGATTAGTGCATGACTGGAACCAGGCAATATATTTCACTTAAATTTGGCTACACAGGTCTCCTGCTGCATGACATCTACATTGAGTAGATGCATGAGTACAACATTTTCAGTCTCAGAGAAATACATGAGCTAAAGTCTGTCTCGTCATGTCCTCTAAAGATTTATCTTGCTGTTTTGCTCTCTTTTCAGAATCTTGGATAATAACTTGCACTGAACTCCATTTATTATTGCCTCTGTCTTCCACACTGACACACCAATCTCGCCTCATCAGTTTCCCAACTAAACCCTTAGATACTCAGTATAACTGAGGGCTTGTGTGTTTCATTAATATTCTTGAGCAGGGCCATCTCTCCCCGGGTCCTCGAGTGCTCTTCTCCTGTGCAGTCAATTCTCTTTATGTACTTAACAGCATGATTAATGAAATAACAACCTCCACCAAACCCGGCTGACCAAAAACCTTTCTAAGACTTTATGACAGCCTCGAAAAACCCCAAGAGGTGCACCCTGCAGTTTGGATGATAGCCAATTATTCTCAAACCCCTTTATTTATTCCGGGGTGTTGAGAAAGACGCATTGGAACATAGTGTTAACACAGTTAGCTATTTGTAAAGCTTTTTATTCTTCCTGGTCTTCCCTATGACTACCTACTCTCTCTCTCTTCCTCTTTCCTACAGGCCCACATGGAATATTTTCCCACAGATCTCTGCAGATTGTTCTGCAGATTTCCACAGGTTATGTCTTCTATAGCATACACCCTTGCATTTTTGTTCATTTTCTGTTATATTTCTATATATTTCTATTATGTTATATTTCTGTCAATATTTCTATAATAAATATTTTATATTAATAATAGTAACAAATTATTTTAGTTTCAGATTAAGCTTAGTCAGGACAAGAGGCATAAGAATTACATTTTCTGTTGAAAATGTAAATAAATAAATATTGTTTTCCTTGAATATTTTACTAATGTAGTCTGTCAATAAATGCAATTCTAAATAAAAAAGTTTATCTATCCAACTCATCCCTCTGTCCACCCATAGCTCTGCAGTAGTGCAGTGTTCTCCCCCGAGGTGCAGTCATGTTAATGCAACACCTCCTCAATGCTGCTCTGTTGGTTTCAGTGTGATGGATAAAATCCACAACAAGTGAGTGCAGCCAATGCTCTCTGGCAGGTGTCACATTCCAGGATGCAGAGCTTCTATTTTTTTCCCCTCTTTGACAAACCCATCTGTCTCTCTAATATGAAGCAATGCATCTCGTGCCTCACAGATCCCATTTATTTGTGTGTCATTACCACACAGAATGAGCTCTGTAATTTGTCAGAGGACAGGGCGACATGCTCCCTTTGTTTATTTTCATTATAGCACCTCAGGAAATCTGACTTATTTGTAGTGAAATAAAGGTTGAGTTATTAGGCGGACATACGTTGCAACCTTGGGAACACATGTAGCTTGGCTTATTTTAGCTTGTGTTCTGAAAACATCATGAAATGGCTCAGTATGAATGCTGTGGGGATTGTGGGGAAGGGTGTTTCTATAAGCATGATGTCAGAATGGTTCTCTGACCTCTCCTGATGAAAGGACGTTGTTCATGTACTCCAGGAAGGATTCATCCTTGATCTCGTTGTCAGTGAAAATAAAGCTGATGCCTTTGCCCTGTTGTCCGGCAGTCCTGTACAATCCCTTCAGGTCCTCCATCAGGTTGAGGGTGTTGTAGGAACTAAAAACACAGCATGCAAAACAGCAGTCTTTATTTCTCTGGCAGAGTTTCCCAAATTGGGGTTGATAAAAAGCTAAATAAAATAAATCAGTAAAATTAAAAATATTTACTTAAAATCACAGTGGGTATACAAGTAATGATGATTTTCTAAAAAAATAATTTATTTCTCTTACAATTAAATGCTTGTTTCTTATATGAAAATTCTATGAACTCTAACTACAAAATAAATGTAAAAAAAAAAAAAAAAAACAATCGCGCACTTTTCTTCTTGATCTTCTTCCTGGCCTATAGCTGTTTTCATTTTTTGAACACATGAAACAAATGAAACAAATTCTGTATATATATATATATATATGTGTGTGTGTTTGTGTGTGTGTGTGTGTATGAAGAGTTCAACTGCAAAAGCCTCAAAAGTCTGATGTTTTCCTTTAAAATCAGCATTTCTTTCTGGCTACTATGTATAGGTTTCTACGTAAGTACACTGTGAAAAAAAAGAAAAGAAAAAGAAAATAGATTTGTTACCCCTCTCCCTTCAGTTGTTTTGTCAACTAAAATATTCCAGCTGTCACTAAAATTAACATTAAGCAACTTAAAAATTTCAAGTTGACTAAACAAAACATTTTAAGACAGAGGGGTAACAAATTATAATTAAGTTGAAACAACTTTTTGAAATATATATGTTTTTTTTTTTTTTTTTACAGTGTACTGGTACTTCTGAATGGGTACTGGTACTTCTGAATATATATATATATATATACACACACACACACACACACACACACACCCTCCAACACTAGTGTTCTGTTCTTTTTCTATTCTATTTACTTCTATCTACTATTCTATCTACTTGTTTTCTTTTTATACTTATTATTAATAAAACTGACCCTCTAACACTTCTGTTCTCTATGCTTCTTCTATTCTATCTACTTGTTTTTTTTTAAATTTGTATAAATAAATAAGCCTTCCTTTTGTGTACTGCATTAGACTAACCATGACTTTCCAAGGCATTTACATATTATTGATCTGTTTTTTTGGTTTGTTGCTTCTGTTGTTCTCATTTGTAAGTCACTTTGGATAAAAGCATCTTTTGTAATCATGTAAATTTAAATTACTGTAATTCTGTAAAACTTGAAGGAAAAATCAAACAACAAGTGGCTTAAAAGCGGCATAATCCATTTTTACACGCAGTGGATTACTTTTGTTTGTGAAGGAAATTCGAAAATTCAGGTCCATTAGGTTTTCATTACATTATTATTCTATAACATCTTATCTGTCATCTCTGAAAATATCTTGGCGAAATCCACTTGTTTAGTGCAGAAAAAAAGCAATTAATTGCAGCAAGCAGAAATTACTGTTTCTTTTATGTTAAGAACGTGCTTCTAAGGTGCTTTCCTTAAGCACCACAAAAACAGTCCAATGACCCCTTTAAGAATGCCCTTTTAATTCCATCAACATTTTCAATTTAGTGAGACAGTGAACAAAACTGACATGTCGCCTTTTCACAACTCTGTACCAAACAAATATGGTACTGGGTGAAAAAAGGCTGCCTGGATGCAGAGAATTGTAAGCAGCTTGTGTTTTGAAAGCAACAAGGTGAAATCCATCTGTTTTCTCTGGGGAATATCATACACAGTCTGAGATCAACACCAGATTTATTCATATCATTCTAAAATATAAGCAGCAATGAAAAACAGTTTTCTAATATGAGTCAAACTGCCAAAGGCTTGCTGCTATCACCGCAAATGCAAACAAAGAAAAGTGCCATGGAATTACAGGTGGCCACAGGCAAAATATTTCATTTCCCCATCAGAAAACAATTCCCTCCAAACAGTCAGAAATGAGTCAACATAAAAAAATAAAAAAAAAGAGAATCACTTGACAGTTGGCTCCCTGTTTTTCTACAGGCTTTAATGATTAGCAGATATTTCCACTTTCAGTTTTATCACTGAATTATCAATTGCATTGGAAGACAGGGGTCTGAATTGAAAATGTCTAGTCTCATTGTCTGAATCAGACTGCAGAGCTGATTGGATATGGGTTCTTTCCTCTTTATAGTCTGCAACAGCAGAGCTGAATTGGAATTTGAAGGCCAAAACACTCTTATACACAGATACCATCTACTGGAGCTCAACTAAACTGCATTACACCAAAAAAAAAAAAAACTTAAATTATCTTTTTATATTTATATTAATGGTCAAGAAAAGGTTGCAAACTGGATTCAAACTAGTGTCAGCCACATGAACACTGATTCATTGTTCTACTGTGTCAACAGTACTCTATTACTCTATTACTGAGCAACAATAAAAAATAAAAAAGAAAGAAACCAACAACATAAAATTAACCCATGGATGTGGTCTGTCCAATCAGTTATTGGTATTGTTTTTAAAATGAGCATTTTTATTATTAATTTTTGATATTCATAAAAATGGGAAACAAAAACATAGCCATTACAACGACACATGTTTATTACATTGCTATAACTGTGTTAACTAAGGTATTACTGTGTAGTAAAAAGAGATGGATTGAAAAGATTGTCTAGACATGTGATGATGTAGATATACTACTCAAACAACAGGAGACAGATGGAATTTCATCTGTCTGCCTGGAGGGGAAAAGTGAATTTGAATAAAGAGGGTATAAATGATTGAGTATGTGAAGGTGACTCACCGGGTGAGTGTAATCTGGAAAGTCTTGTAGCCAGCAATGAAGGATGCTAGTCTTGTCAGACTCTGTTTTCCAGATCCCCCTACACCGACCAGCAGGGCATTTCCCCGGGGGGTTCTGATAATCCGAGAAATCTGGGGAAAAGTGTGGATGAGAGAAAAGAGGGGGAGACAGATCCCACCTCACTACCATGCAAATGTCTATACACACACTTCACATAAAAAAACTCAGAGCACTTGTTTGTACTCTACTCTAAAGTAGGACATGTGTGGGTCCTGTAATGAGCGTGGAAAGTAAATTGGAAAATTTCTTGTGAGCGCCAAGTTGTTGAAATATTTTATTTATTTATTTTTTTGTTAACAAGGGCAGGATTACCAAACAGGCCCGGGTTCGGCCTTGATGATCACCTGCTATCAATACAGAGATACAATAAACATAAGTGTCGTAAGATACTCTGTGTACCTTAACCAGATGAATCATGGCATCCCTGAAGAAGACCATATCCATGCCTGCTCCTCTGATGCTTTCGTTATAATGACTCAAAAACATGTTCAGCCTCTCCATTAGACTTTCAAAAGATTTGATGGGTTCGTATACTTTTGGCATGTCGAAATCAGTTTCTTCTGGCTCTTCACCTGTATATAACACAAACCGGCACGTCTAGATATTTCATTTCAATTCAGAAGAGAAGCTGCTAATCAACTCTATTCTGCGAACATTATATGTTAACAAATGTCTTACTAATTTTTCTTGCACGCAATGAAAATCAAATTAAAGGTGCAATAGGTGATTGTCTTCAGAAACATTTTTTGTTTTGCTGGTTGAAAGTCTCTTCACATTCAATCATAGCAATCATTAAAGGAGAAGTCCACTTCCAGAACAACAATTTACAGATAATGTACTCACCCCCTTGTCATCCAAGATGTTGATGTCTTTCTTTCTTCAGTCGTAAAGAAATTATGTTTTTTTTTTTTTGAGGAAAACATTTCAGGATTTTTCTCCATATAATGGACTGATATGGTGCCCCAAGTTTGAACTTCCAAAATGCAGTTTAAATGCGGCTTCAAACGATCCCAATTGCGGTTGTAAACGATCCCAGCCGAGGAAGAAGGGTCTTATCTAGTGAAACGATTGGTTATTTTCATAAAAATAATACAATTTATATACTTTTTAATGTCAAATGCGTGTCTTGTCTTGTTCTCCCTGAACTCTTGTGTATTCTGGCTCAAGACAGTTAGGGTATGTCGAAAAACTCTGATCGTATTTTCTCCCTCAACTTCAAAATCGTCCTATATCACTGTTTTACCTTTTTTGTTAAGGGTGTTTGATCTTGTTACGGAGTGAGCGAGACGAGAGGCGAGCGGATCCATATGCGAGCTTTTATTTAAGGGACGAGACAGATACATGGTCGAACAGGCAGGAACTAAACACTGGGAACAAGAGAACAAGGAAACTAGGAAACGCTAACAATGGAAAATAACAACAACACTCCGTCGCTTGCATGGGGAAAGTCCGGGGCTTTTATAGTGCTGCTGATTGGTCACGGGTGCTGACGCAATCAGCGCGATGGATACTGGGAGATGTAGTCCGGGGTGTAATGTAACAGTCAGTGTGTGATAAGGTGAGAGTGACATCTGGTGGAGAGCGGACCTCGGAACATCGACCAGATTTGTGACAGATCGTCTTCGCATGTTTACTTTGCAAAGACTGGGTCAGAACTTCTACAGGAATGTAGGATGATTTTGAATTGATTTTTGAAATTGAGGGTGAAAATACAAATATTATTATATCAGAAAATAACCGTTTCATAATCAAATAATCGTTTCACTAGATAAGACCCTTCTTCCTCGGCTGGGATCGTTTACAACCGCATTTGGGATTATATGTATTTTTATATTCTGTGGAAGGTGGAGGACCAAGAAATATTAGTCCAATTAAAATGTTTGGTCCGAACATTATGATAGGCTGTCCTATCTGCCTGTCAACATATGTATTTGCATACCCTGTTCGCGCAGACAGCATACGTCATCAGCACGTTCACATATGCACGTTCACATATGCTATGCAGACAGAGCAAGAATGGCAGGCAAGTGTCAACAACCTGATCTTCCTTTCTGGTATTGTAATACTTTTACTAACTGTACTCTAAAGTGTTCTCACGGTTAATGACATATGATGTTGTAACGGCCACTAGAGGTAGTTTTGTGGCAGACTGACAACAATCCAACGCTCTCCATTGACTTTGTATTGCGGAAAGCTGCCTCCTTGTCATTTCTGAGTTATAACAAAAAACAGAACAATGTCTAAAAGCTGCTATGTGACAATGTGTACAGTAAACAAGCTAAAAAACCCAGAAATAAGTTTTTATAAGCTGTCGACCCAAAAATGAGCGTTCTCAGAGTAATATGTCACGTTGCGCTCTACTTTTGTGTCCTTAAACGCTTGTTTTTGGGGTCGACAGCTTATAAAAATGTATGTCTGGGTTTTTTAGCTTGTTTACTGTACACTTTGTCACATAGCAGCTTTTAGACATTGTTCTGTTTTTTGTTATACGTCAAAAATGACAAGGAGGTAGCAGCTGAACATTTCAATTCTGTGTTACAATGTATTGTAGTAATGTTGTCTCAGGTCGTCTAGTCTATGTGCGTAGATGCGTTCGGGAGGTGTGGCTTTGGACGGCGATTTGCAGGGAGGTTGGGACGTTCATTTTCAGTGCTATCAGGCTAAAGTTAGCATTTTCCAAGATCTCCTATTGCACCTTTAATACAAGTAATATTTGGGTGGGTGTTTATTAGGCATGTTCAAAGTGTTTTTAAGGTGAATCAGTTTGTTGGTGACCATCTTGGTTATGCTCAAGAGCAGTTATTTGTACTGATGTCTGTGTATTAAGAAAACAGCAAAGAATAATGCTACTAAACAAATGTATTACACTAAACATTAGCAGAATTTAACTGAACTGTCTCTGTTCAATTAAAATTTTAGTCAGTTTAATACAAAAAAAAAAATAATAATAATAATGCAATTTTATTTTTTTTTATTTGTTTTTTTGATTTGTTTCTGATTATTACCTGTGGCCTCAGGTGCATCTCTGAGAAAGTCGACAAAGTAGGAATCCACCCCAAGATCCACCACCACTCGTTCTTCTTCCCCAAGCTCTTCTTCCACCAGTTTAGCCAGTGTGTAGTCAAACCAGGCCACGTCCTCTGGGGCAGTAAACCGGTCAGCAATAACACGTTTGCATTCATGCTTCCACAGACATAGTAATACCTGGACACAATTTTTTATTTCATGTACATGTTTCACTGAAAGAATACTGGAACCAATAAAAAAATCTGGAAATTTCTACATATTTACAGTTGATTCTGAATAAGATCAGAAATACAATTCCACTCACATCAGATGAGCTGATAACCTCTGCAGCCACGGTGAGCATTCCCTGCCAGATGCGGGAGAGGTCACGCAGGTTAAAAATGTAGTGAAAGTTGGCAGGAGTGGGCAACATTTTAACCTTTGTCATTTGCCATAGTCTTCGGGTCAGTGGAACCAGCCTGAACACTGTATTGCGTACGTCTTCCGAAAATCCCCGACGGGAACAGTAATGACCAGTGCCTATCACGCCTGCGGCAGAAATAGATATATATTGCATGTGTGCAAAGCGAATGAGAAAGGATTGCACTGTAGCAGACAGGAAATTCACAAAAGTGAAGGACAGAATGAGCAAATGTGGCCCTTCTGAATGATAGAATACTGAGCTGAATAAGGATGACAATTGTCACAAATTGTGACACTATTACACATATATTGAGATGCATGGAATATAATTTCAAAAACTGTCAATATAAAGATTCAGACCTACAGACAGAGAGAGAACCACTAACAATAACCCATAGTCAGAATCAATACGCAATTACAAAATCAGTTCTGCTTAAGCAAAGCTGTTGACAACCTTGACCAAATTAAATGAGATGTGATAAATCATATTTCTCTGAGTCAAGCCAAGAAGCACGTTCCACATACTTATTTCGTTTTTGTTTTTTCTTTTTTTCTGCCTTTTATAACATTAAAATGCATGTCTAACTAGATTATTTGCTGGATTCTTTTTAAATATTTCTATTCCATCTGCCATTATACTATCAAAGGAAACAATGACACAACCACAAAGAGCAAAATACTGTTATATTTAGAATATGATTTGCAGTGTGCTGAATACTAATGCATGAAGTCTGTGATAGTATGTTATTGCTACAATTTTAAGACAAAGGGGTGAAACAATTGTGCCTCAAATTGAGTTTTAGATCTTCACTTTTCTAACTATGATCCTAAAGTAATGGATTTTTACTCTTTTACAAATGGCAGAACATGATACTTACCAAAGATCTTGTCTATGGATGCATTGGAAGGAAGAGAACAGTTGAAAATAGAAAACTGTCTCTTCAGTCTCTGGGGAATGTCATTTCGTCCCCCTCCAGGGTGGATCATAGCCGCCAAGAATTGGATATCTACAATGTTAGTGAACTCTCCTGGTTTCTCCAGGTTAAAAAAGCCATTTTGCTCCATCAGCTGCCGAACTATCTCATTGGTGACCTGTGAATAGAGTTAATGGATTCTGTGAATATGTTTCTTTGTTCAGAATTTGCAAACAGTGGATCCACATTGACAAAGTCGATGTTTTAGCACCTTGATTCATGATCACAATTTATGATTTCATAATTTGATAAATAACTGATGACATCTCTAAGAGAAAATGTACACACCTGTCTCCTTTAAACAAAATAATGCCTACCACTTGCTTTGCAAGGGGGGAAATTAGCGCAACATAAATTGTACAAGAAAAATAATACTGAATTTTGGGAACAATAAATCTAATTCCAATAGAAAGGAGGCCTGTATGCCTGTAACAGCACAGATAGAGCCTTGAAAAAAGTGTTAGTGAATGGGATGCAGGTGTTTGTCTTGAAACTGTTTAATGACTTCACCTGTGCTTCTTGGGAAAGAAACTTTACCACATAAAAAATAAAACAAAAATGAACAAACATACAAATACTGGTTATTACATCATGCAGCTTAAAGCAACTATTTAGGAAGTTTTATCATATGCAGTTACTTACTTGGTCACCCCACTCATTGATCACAGGCATATTGATGTCGTCAATAAAGATGGACATTTTCTTCCCTGCTGGAGGGCCGTAAGTGGTTCCCATTCGTTTATCTACATAACTCTCCACAGAACGCTAAAAAGTCCCAAGACACCGAAACAATCATATACATGCAGATTACCCACAAACACATCCAACAGCTGCTCATAAATTTGGAAGCACAGATGAGATTTGGATCAATAATGCAATAGTCAATAATGAAGCAGAGAATTTGATGGAACCATTAGTCAGACTAAATAACCCTTAACATCTGAGCCTAGTGATTGCTATGCACTTAAATGCTTTCAGTTCATTTTGGGTTTTCAGGTGTTACATCTGCCCAAAAGACAGCACTTTCTATAAAATCTGTAAATATACTATAATGCTGTGAGTTTATGTATAGATTTCACACTACCGTTCAAAATGTTACGTTTTTCTCTTTTTTTTTTAAATGCTCACCAAGGCTGCATGTATTTGATTAAAATACAGTAAATATATATTTTTTTCAGTGTATGCTGAATTGGTGTTTAAGTGACATTTCTTATTAGAGTTAAAAATAGTTGTATTATAATTATTTTTTTGTGAAAACTGTGATGCTTTTTCAAGATTCTTTGATAATAGAAAGTTTAAAGTGCATTTATTTTAAGTCCTTACTGTCACTTTTGATCAATTTAATGCATCCTTGCTGAATAAAAGCATTAATTTCCAAAACAATATATTCATAAATAACATTAACCACAGTAATATGCTATAATATCACATTAATATGCTATAAGTACCATGCATAAAACACACTGCACACTACGATAAAAGTTACAGTATTATAACCAATAAATACTAATAAATAAATACTAATAAACTAAAAAATATAATAGCACCAAAAACATTTTATATAACAAATTTAAAACAGGGGTTAAAGAGCAGCTTTAAATAACTAAATATTTTTCTACAAAAATGTGGTAAAATTCTGTGCAGGGAATCAAGTCTTTTAATTGTTTTTAAAACTATAATGGGTTAGATTTATACAGCGACGTTTTAGTGCCACGTCAAAAAATGTAAAAAGAATAAAAATAAAAAATCAAAGATTACGAGATTAAAGTCATAATATTTCTAGAATAAAGTAAAAACTCCCAGAATTAAGTAAAAATATTACCAGAATAAAGTCAAAGTATTACTAGAATAAAGTCGAAATATTGCGAGAATAAAGTCGAAATGTTTTGAGAATTTAAATCATAGAAATTAAAGTTATAACACTATGAGAGTATAGCCTATATTGCGCATGCAAAGGCCCGGATTGAGAGCACCAGGAAAAGATGCCAGACCACTGGAGTTTATTTGATTATTGTTAGCTCTTTTTTTATCATCTTACTGGGATGAGGAAGAATCGATTTTAAGGACTCGCGGAAACAGCTTAATATCAAGAATATGATATTTATTAACAGACTGAACAGGGACTTTTTATTCAGCTCACACACCCAATAGACATTCCTTTGGGGGGGCGCCAGCTCTCTTATTTAACCCTTCTTAATACACTACAGATTTATGTGGGGCTATTAGCAGAAATAATATTCAATGTGATTGCATTTGTTATTTATAATAGCCTTTAAAACAAAGTTTCAGCTTTCCAAATCAGTTTTATAGCGAAATACAAACAATGTGCCTTACGACAATATTTTTCAAGCTCTTTAATGTGGCGTGACAAATCACTGTATTCATGTTAAACAATTAATTAAATTATACTGTTTTCTTTGTGAAAATTCCACCACCTACTCTGCAAAAACGCCTGTGCCGTCCAACCTTTCATTCCTCACAATCATGTATTTAATTAAAAACAACAATAAAACATTCTAAAGGTTGAAGTGGGCTTGTTATAAATAACATACGATATATTGTTGTCTTTTCTGAGGTATATACCGTTAAGTAACTATTCACAAGCTGTTTTATTCATGGTATAATACATTAAATGATTGGACATAATATTTAACGTCTTCCATTCATTATTTACAGCATGCCAGCCACCCAGTATTTACAATAATTTTGTACTTTGTTGCTTTTAATATAACACAGCACATTTACACAGCTTTATTTCAAGTTCATATCAAGATATAAAAGTGAAGGAACATCAGAAGGCATAAAAAAACAGTATAGCCTAATTTAATGAAACAAATGTCTCATTATTGTAATCAGAAAGACTGACATGCCGCATAAACTGAAGCAAATACAGCAATCTGTCATGCCACATTAAAAAGCATGAAAAATAAATTATTGTAAGACATATTGTTTGTATTTCGCTATAAAACTGACATATTATAAAAAAGCTGAGACTTTGGGATTTCTCCCTGTGCTCCAAATCCGGGCCATTTGCATGCGCAATAGGCTAGAATATACTCTCAAAATATTATAACTCTAATCTCGTAATTGCTATGATTTAATTTTCGTTATTTTGACTTTATTCCCCAAATATTTTGACTTTATTCTCGTAATTCCGATTTTATTCTTGAAATATTTCGACTTTATTCTTGTAATATTTCGACTTTATTGTCATAATTTCTACTTTTTTTACGTAATATTTTGACTTTATTCTCATAATTTCAACTTTATTCTTGAAATATTTTGACTTTATTCACATAATTTTGACTTTATTCTCGCAATATTTTGACTTTATTCTCGTAATTTTAATTTTATTCTCGTAATATTTAGACTTTATTCTCGTAAGTTTGTCTTTATTCTCATACTACTCAGCTTTATTCTCGTAATATTTCAACTTTATTCTCATAATCTTTTTTTTTTTTTTTTTTTAACATGGAACTAAAATGCCGTTGTAGATTTCAGTGGTAATTTTTTTATTTTTTAAAATGCATATTACTTAAAAAAAATACACTCTTGAAAAAGAACTGAGCTACTGTGTTAGTTTAGTGCTAAAATATAGTTACTAACATCACTACTTTTAGTTAGTTTCCAACAGTGCTAATGTATTAAATAAATATTTTATTACAAATGCATTACAACTGTGCATGCATGTATGTGCACACTTCACAGAAAGTATTACCTGAATACCCGGTGTTAAAAGAGAAATACAGAAAAATACTGAACATGTTTTGGGGTTAAACATTGTCTTTATGTACCTGAAACATTAGAGGTGTGGTGGCAGAGGAGAAATTGAGACTCTTGGCAGTGTGGGACTCTGGGTCAAATTTGGACATGTAGCCTTTGATGATGACGGTTTTGGCAGTGCCCTGCTCTCCTATCAAAAGCACAGCCTGAAACACATGAAGAAAACATGAGTAGACTCCAGAGAGGGCGACCATCTGTCCTCTAATCATAGTGCTGGCAGCACAGGAAAACGCTTGATGACAAACAAAGTAGCTGTCCATTTAAACAAGCCTCACTCAGAGGAATCAATAATGCAGTCCTTCATTGTGTCACTGTTGAGAACCTACACTAGATATAGTGCTTTTATAAGGTCCAGGGGTTTTTATAATATGCCTTTTAATTGCAGTCCAATTCTCAAAGACGCAGATAACCCTATTCCACCCAAAATGGGACTCATTCATGTCAGAGCCGGTGCTATTGGGTATACAGTGAGATTTTTGTGAACTGAAACATGACAGTTACGTTTTCTATGTCTTTTTAATTCTAGTTTTGAGAACATATTTTAACATCCAAACTAATTAAATTAGCATCTTTATCATGCTATATGCTCCCAATTGCACGTACCCTAATACATTTCTTTATCAAAATACATAGAATGATGAATGTGTCAGTGCTCTGACAGCAAAGGTTAAGTTTGCATGAGCTTTGGAATGAAATTAAAGCTGTTCATGGCAAACCATTCCCCTGTCCGCATTTCCAACAGGGTGTCCTTGCATCTCTCAAGCAAAAACGTGCTGTAACTCAAATACATTATGGAGCTTTTCCTCACACAGTTTACTTGCATCATTTACTCTGAAGACTTGGAATAAAATATATAAAACAGTGGACTACAACTATGATCAGTTTATGGTGCGTAGCTGCCCCACAGCAAACAAAATAATAAAGAAAAGGTAATCAATTTATGACTGAATGTAAATTCATTCTGAGTCAAATGATACAGTCTCAGTCAGCTGCATGTAATCTCATAAAAACATACAAGAAATCACACAGAACTTAAAACAGCTCTCACCTTGCCCTGCTTTGCAATGGTCTGGATGAGAAAGTCAGTGCGAACATTGTCTACATTGGGCACCAGTATGGAGCCATACTCTGGTGTAGAGTCAGGTGGGTAAATATACTCTTCCACTCTGGTATTCCAGTGAACCCAGTGGCCTGCAAAACACACAATAGATAAATTTCCATTCTGAATAGAGAATCATGTAAGCACCTTCATTAAAATTCCATAAGGAAATGCCAATGTGTTCTATAATTAAATAGGGTTATTAGCCCTGGTTCTGACTCACAAGTGGAGTTTTTGGCACAAAAATGCAAGGCTGGGAAACTTTATCTTGTTTAGACATGACTGCTGCCAATTAGGGAGTCTATTTGAATTGCAAAGTGTGCAATATCTTGCTGGTAAAATTTCTAAATGACCTTGTGAACCAGAGGCTTTTGGGTCTAATATTTTGTTATATATTTCAGCTCTGAAAACAAAGACATAATCAGTTTTAAACAAAACTTAGTGTTACTAAACCAACATTGCTTGTCATTTACCAGTTGGAAAATCTATAAATTGTTTCTACTTTATCAGATCAATAAAAGCAGACGTTTCTTTATTGATTAGTTAATAATTACCTAATTACTTAAGATAAATGGAAGATTTATAGTAAACAGATCCATAACTGACAAAGGCAGATAAAAAGAAAGATAAATGCATTAGGTGATGGATGCAAAAATTAAGCAAACTGGGGAGAAGGAGGTGTTTAAGTGTATAAGATACCATCATTAGTGACGTAAAAGTCGAACATAGTGTCCTCGCTGTGGGGAGGGATGTTGGGAAGGTCCAGACGAATGTTGTCATGGTGACGGAGCCATCTCTCCAACTTCATTCGATCATCCAGTTCCAATAGGGCTCCCACACTCCACATCAGAGCAAAGACATACAGTCGCTCCATGTGCTCACGAGACAGCTCTCCTCCCTGCTCCTGATGGGTTACATCATCAAAGACATCATCAAAAGTCTGTCAGAGCACACAGGCCTGCAAATATTAAACTTTTATGGAACCTTTTATGGAAACAAAGCTTCATGGTCAGAATTCTCAGCACATTAACATAAACCATTCAAAAGTTAACTGTTTTCTACTTTAATATATTTTAAATTGTAATGTATTACTGAAAACAGCTGTGCTGCTTAACAGCATTTTAATGAAATGTAATATTTTTTTTTTCCAAAAAGGTCAAAGAGAGGGTACATGTAATACTAAATAGTGATGTATGAAGTTGTGACTAACCGTGTAAGTGGATTTCAGAAAGCGAAAAAATCTACAGAAGTATAGACTAAAGTATGTCCACTTTACAACAAATATGGCTTCTTTCATGTAAATGAAAGAAGGGAAAAGACGCCTCTGCACCAATCCCCTTTTATGAATGAATACATTTCAGGCCATGCAGTTAGTGATAAATGTTTCTTTTTGACCATACCACCTGAAGTTTTGATATTCTTCAACATTCTATCCAAAACAATATTTTGACTATCTGTGTTATGGTCCTTGACAGAAATGTCATTCATTTGCAGGGTGCATTGTTGGGATTCCATACACATTGTGTAAAAACAAATTACATCAAGTCCAAAGTGCTTCTGAAGGTTACATTTTTTTTTTATAAAGCTTTTGGGTATAACGTATATTCAGCTCATGCTTTAAATGAGCTGGACTTCTCACAGAATGATAGTGTGGAGACAACAGGGCTGTATAATGTGTGTCTCTAACTAAATGCTTTACAAAATGTGTGACATTTACTGGGAATTATTCATCCTAATCATATTCATGACTTTCAGATAAGGGGAAAATCTGCATTGGTTAAATATCAAAAAGACATGTACTGACTGAAACTGATCAGGAATTCATTATATTCATATTTGTAGACTGATTTAAGCTTTTTTCTGCTTATATTGCATCATATATTAAGTTGACATATTTAATTTTCTTCAGCTGATCAAAAAGCATTCAATATTTCAGTTTAATGACGACCACTTTCAACATAAGTCAAATGTTATTATTTGACATTAATAAATGGTATTATTTTGCCTTTTTGGGGGAAACAAGGTTGCTCGATGTCAGTACTGTAAAGGGTCTGGGGTTAGATACAAATATTATAGGATATAGCACTAATTGGTGACCCCTGGTATAGAGTGTATCCACTAACCACTGGATTACAGCTCTGTTCTTTAATGACAGACGCTGAAGTTATTTTTGATTGACAAGTAAGTAGGCAATCTTTCATTGTTGCAGAATCTGGGGTAATGAGGACTACAGCTGTTGAATCACAACCTTGGGCTGAATGAGTCCTTGCAGCATGTTTATGCACTGCATGATGACGAAGGCCTCCAGCATGTCCATTTTATACTGCAAAGATTGAACGCTGAACCGATAGAGCTCAGGAAAGGAGGAGGAGAAGAGCTCCCTCAGGACCACCCCTTCCTGAGGGGAACGATTCTTTAGCCAGCCCTAGGAGCACACACACAAACACACAAATGAAAAACCTGTTAGGAAGGACACACAGAGTAGGAGACAGACATCTGCACACAGAAATGAAATGAAGTATCCTTTAGAGCTCAAAAATAGTTTGACCTTCTTCTCTGTCTTTCTCTGGCTCTCCGTCATTTATTCTTCATGCATTGAACAGCTGAACACTTTGAAGTCGGATATAAAGACAGAGAGAAATGCCTTGGGGATTTTAGACTACATTAATTCAGAGTGGAGTAAAAGGAATAACTAGCAGAACCACCGGTTTCTACATTCGGGGTTCTGCAGATGCCTTTTTTTCACTTCTGTGATGCAAACGTGGAGGGAGATTTTTGTAGACTTCTGTCCCTCCACTGAAACTCCATTCCCCTAAAACTTCAATGCTTCAAACAACATTCAAATTTAGCGATTTAATTTAAGTTCTGAAGAGGCAAAATTGCTTCACATGATGAAACCGATGACCAAAATCTTTATGGATTTGGATAGACGCAAGGGTGAATAAATGACAACAGAATTGAATTTTTTGGTTGAACTAACCCTTTAGGTCAAACACAGAACCATCTGAAAAAAAAAATAAAAAACAGACAGCTTAACAGAATAGTTCACCTCAAAATTAAAATTCTGTCATCTATTGCTCACCCTCAGTTTGTCATCATTTGCTCATACTCAAATTTTCAATTCCAAGGAATATACTGGAATCTCTTTTGGTGTAGCTCTCAAGTCTTTTTCCCCCTTATGCCAGTTCAAACCTGCGCTCTAAGGTGTTCACTGTGGTGTTATTTGGCCTATTTTGACATACCATGAGTAGAAGTGCAAGCATTACTGAAATTTGAAAGCTACGGCAGGCTTTCAGTTGATCTCAATTTTGCTCTTATCCTCATACAAAGCTACAGTTATAATATGATAACAGTTCAGAAGACCTTGGCACAATCATGAATATTTTCATGATGCATTTTTGTCCTTTTCAGAGCTTTGCAGTGACTACTACCTCCTTTTTGTTACATGGAAAGAAAACATTCAAACAATGGAGTAAATTACTTTTCATTTCTGATTTTATGCATATATGGTAGTAAAAGTCACCTGACAGGTAATTGTATTTATTATATTATATTATATTATATTATATTATATTATATTATATTATATGCATGTTATTAACAATAATATAATAAATAATACATACAATAATACATTTTGGGGGTGGAGGGTCACACAAGAGAGTGCTAGCACATTTTTTCCCCACTTCAAGTACTGCCTACATTATCTAAATATACAATACCTAAAAAAAGTATGATTCAGTACTGGTTCCTCATGACCCACCTCCAAAATAGGGCTCCAGTTAAGGACAGAAGAGCTCATAAACACCATCCCATTACGGGACACTGTGGCAGGGGAAGCGTTATCAATATTGTGTGGCTCAAACACAATCTTGCAATTGGGGGCCATGGGGATGCGGTCACCATTGGCCAATGTCAGCGTGCGGTTATCATCCAGGACTGAGTTTAGGTTTTCAATCCATATAGCATCAACTGGCCCATCAAGGACAATCCATATGTGTTCCCCTATACACAACACGTGAAGTACAAATGAGAAATGAAACAGATACAAATACACAAAAGCAAAATGATGTGGCTTCCATCAATCATTATGAACAATGATTGACATCTGACATCTTATGGCCGATTGCTTTGCTCATTAGTGACTAAAGGCCTGTTTGATGTCTGCACTTGTTCATTGATCGAAAAAGCCCAGTCGATAGGCTTTAGCATGTTTTTCCCATTTAAATGAACCATTCTCTTTCATGTGTTATAGATCTCACTGCCTTTTATGTAAAGGGAGGGAATAGTGCGCTTTTCCCTCGTTGAGAGGTTTTTCAAACACTTTGGAAACCATCAGTTTTCTTACACAACTGACCGAAAAAAAAAGCCTTCAGGGGCTCTGCTGACATATATTAAAACATTTACTCCCTTAAAAATAGCAGTGTTTTTGCACATTTCAGAACAGATATTAAAAGTTTTAATGTTCAGTGCTTTACACTTTCAAGTTTCTTTGATATATATGATTAAATTCAGGAAATACACTTGTCAGAGCTGAAAAAGCTTCATGCATAATCTCTTGCTTTTTCTAATAGGTGATGTACCTTTCTTTGCTCTGAGCGTCTTCCTCCACAGAGTGGAAAAGATTCCATCAGTCCAGTCATTGGTTGCCACATCAAGTCGACCAAACATCTGAGGTGCAGTTATAGCCTTAGGGTTCATACGCATCTCTCTGTGAGGCTGGCCACAATCTAGACAAGAATTTAGTCAAAATCATAAATAAATTAAAAATACATTACCAATGAAATATTGATGGTAACATAATGGCCTGTTTTTTTTGTGCATGCTATCAAATTCTCACCGGTCATGGCCTTCATTAAGGTGTGAATGCAGGTTGTTTTTCCTGCTCCGCTGGGTCCTAGTGCCATCATCCCATGACGAACTCTTTGAGTCTCATATAGCTGAATGACCTTTAACCTCCATGGTGGGTGATTGATCAGACCAGCCTCAGTTACCTAGTAGAAAAAAAAGAAAGAATTAAAAAATAAATAAATAAATAAATACAAAAATAACCCAGTTCCTGGTCTAATTTTGGTGTAAGCTCTATATATCAATCAAATAAACTGTGTTTCAATTTTCTTTTTCCAACCTGTTTGTCTATGGCTGACTCCAGATCAGGGTATCCGGCTTTATCCAGCTGAATTCCAGGGAAAAGATCTTCAATCAAACTCAGGAACAATGGCTCATCCTCATCAATCTTAAACAACAGAGACAGATTTCACTTTTATGATAGATGATTTTAGAAAGGAATTCTGATACTGAACTGCAAACTGATATGAGAGATAACCTATTATCATTACCTATCACCCAGTGACATGAGGTATGGCTGTTCAGTCCATTGGTTGCTCATATGTGAAAACTGTACGTGTGCTGGCACTCTTACCAGTTTGGACAGGTTCATATCTCGCAAAACTCTCATGACAATAGTGGACTCTGTGTCATTAGGATTGGCCCGTTTTGCTGCTCCAAGTGTGCGCAGGACGGACAGGATATTGCGGAGACCAAAGTCATAGTGGACCTAGCAGAAAAAAGGAAACCTAGTTCAAACTCAAACAAACAAACAGGTAAATAACTATTAAAAACCACTAAAGTTCTATGACCTAAAATGCTTGCTGAATGATTTTTGTCTTTTTTATGTCTTAATGAAGTGTTTATAGGCTTGCAAAATAATACTTGAAATCTTTTTACACATGCACTTAAAGGCCCTAAAGTGCATATACCCCAATAATTTCTGCTTGCGGCTATATTTGCTCGTTGAATATCTGATTATTAATTATATAGTGCATTGCTGCTAATGATAGTCACCTGTTTAGAGAGCTGCTCCTCGCACAGCTTGTATAGAGTGAAGAATTTCCTGGCTAGTTCAATATTGTCAATGAAGCCACAGCTTGCCAGTTTCACTCTGATAATAATCTGTCTGTCAGGAACCATCATTGCCACTGAGCGGAAGTTAATTTTCAGATTCTCTGGAAGCTCCTGCCTCCCTGCATATCCAGGATTCTGAATGATAGAAAAAAATAACATGTGAAACTAACAACATACTGTAGATTTTTTTGTATTATGTTAGTGTGAATATGTGTAACCTTTTTTTGTGACCACTATTTCATTGGATCTTTTCTCACAAATTTTTACAAACAGTAATGAGATAAGTAGCTGTATCTAAATGAGATGTGTATCTATAAGTAACTGTAATATGTTTCATGTGTTCTATATAATATGAAAAAGAAAATAGGAGGAATTGACCAAGAGTAATGTTCTCTGCATCTCATTGTACTAAAATGGCCTCATTAGTGGTAAAAAAAAAAATCATAGTAACACATTGCTTAAGTGGTTTACTAGTTTTAGAAAATTCAAATTTTCATTTTAATTTTTTTAAAGAGTGGCAATGTGATAAAAGCCACCAATAAATAAAACATTACAACTTGCCACAATAATTCAGTTGATGTGCAGTCACAGTTGTGTTTTATGTGTTTACAGTGAAAGAAATGTGCAAACCACTGTAATAGTTTTATGTATACCATTTATGAGTTCCTACTTACTAAAGTAAATCTTTGTGAAATGTGTGATATTTTAAAGCAGACATAAAGACACCAGCTCACCATGGTGAGGAAGATGCCAAATTCTGGATTCATCTCCACGTTATCTCCATCTGTGAAGATGAAGTTCTTTCGCCGTTCTTTCTTGCAGGTGAGTACAATGGCGATTTGCTGAGCCGCTACTGAAAGCACTGGCAGGTCGATACGGTTAAACTCATCAAAACACCCCCAGGAGCCAGACTGAGCAAGACCTGAAGACACAAAAAGAAAGGGAAAAAAAATCATTTTCAATCATGCAAAAAGAACATGAACATTCTAACAGAATGACAAAAATCAAATAAATGGGTAACTCATGTTTAATTTTACACACCATATCATCCGAATATTACTTGCATACGGGTAATGACTTGGAGATGATTGCTTACAGAGTTCACGTTTTGTCATTTATGATTATATTACATGGATATAATTTTTTTTCATTTGCAAGATTGCATTGCAAAAATGCATTGATCACACGTGTGGCACCTTTGAATATTCTGCCCAAGCCTCTGAAGTCCATCTGGTCAGAGCAGTTGAATACCACCACATATTTGCCCAGGCAGCGGCCCATGTCTTTAGTGGTTTCTGTCTTTCCTGTCCCTGCCGGTCCAGCTGGGGCTCCACCCATGCTCATTCCCAGAGCTTGAGCTAAAGTGATGTAGCATCTGGGAAAAAGATTGAAAATGGCTTTAAAATCATGCAGTGCTTAATACATTTCCGAAAAAGCAAAGACATTTTCTTCGGTATTTTTGTCTGTTGTCCAGTAAAAATATCTGAACACTAATAACACAAGATGCATTTCTAATCAAATGTGGGTTTGTATTATTATTTTCATGGTAACAATTTACAATAAGGTAAATTAGTTAACATTAGTTAACTACATTAGTTAACATGAACTATGAACTAAGAATGAACAATACTTCTACATGATTTATTAATTTTAGTTAATGTTAATTTCATATATTAAAATCACAAGTTGTGTTTGTTAACATTAGTTAATGCAAAGCGAACTAACATGAACAAACAATGAACAACTGTATTTTTATTAACTAACATTAACAAAGATGAATAAATAGTATAATAAATGTATTGTTCATTGTTCGTTCATGTTAGTTAATACATTAACTAATGTGAACAAATTGACAGATTTTTTTATCAGTGACGGAAAAATCAGAAGGCCATCCGTCACTTTGACAGATTACACTGAGGGTGATCTATTGTAACTTTTAAAGGAAAACATCACTTCCAGAAAAACAATTCACAAATAATTTACTTACCCCTTCTCATCCAAGATGTTCATGTCTTTCTGTCTTCAGTCGTGAAGAAATTATGTTTTTTGAGAAAAGCATTTCAGGATTTTTCTCCATATAATGGACTTCATTAGTGCCCTGATTTTCAAAATGTAGTTTAAATGCAGCTTCAAAGGGCTCTAAACGATCCCAGCCGAGGAAGAAGGGTCTTATCTAGAGAAATGATCTGTCATTTTTTTCAGAAAATAAAAATTTGTATACTTTTTAAGCACAAAAGCTTGTGTAGCACTAGCTCTGGGAAGCACATCCACGACGCTACATACTACTGGAACGTAGGCGGAATTACAGACCCTGTGCGAACGTGCAAAGACTTAGGAAGTGCAAGTAAGTCAAATGCTGTTTACAAACAAAAAGGTACACAATGTCGGACGATTCTGAAGTTGTAGGGGAAAAAAAGATGTTAAAGTTTTTCGCCATACTCTACCTTTTTGAGCCGGAGTACACAGACGATAAACTGATTCATAGTGGCATGGACACGCATCCCAGAGCCTGTGCTACACAAGCTTTTGTGCTTAAAAAGTATGCACATTTTTATTTTTAGAAAAAAATGACAGATCGTTTCGCTAGATAAGACCCTTTTTCCTTGGCTGGGATTGTTTAGAGCCCCTTGAAGCTGCATTTAAACTGCATTTTGGAAGTTCAAAATCGGGGCACTATATGCGGAAAATATAGTGCCCTGATTGTATATGGAGAAAAATCCTGAAATGCTTTCCTCAAAAAACATAATTTCTTCACGACTGAAGACAGAAAGACATGAACATCTTGGATGACAAGAGGGTGAGTAAATTATTTGTAAATTGTTGTTCTGGAAGTGGAGTTCTCCTTTAACTGTAATTCCCACCCCTGTCCAGATGGTGGCGAGTGTGCTCCAGTGTAGCAGGACTGGATCCAGAACAAAAATGAAACTGTCAGTCTGTCACTAATCTTTTGCGATAGCTACGTTTGACTACGCACAGGCGAGTACCCAGAAGAAACGATCTATCACGCCACATTAAAGAGCACCAAAACAGTATTTATTGGTTGAATTTTCTAATGTAATTGACAGAATTTGAAATCTGAGACTTTGTTTCATATCTAAAGTAACACAAAGCTTAGCCTATTGTGATTTATTGAATGGGAGGCGCACTATGTACTGTTAATTCATCAACTGAAAACAGCATAGAACGAAAGATCGAATGGGATTTAAGAATCAATATTGGTTCATAAAAATTAGAATATATTAAAATCGCTGTTGCTGCGGGGTGTGGTGTTGAAAATTAAGTTACACATTCTCATCTGTTCTCTTTAAAATAAACGCATAAGCCTATATCGTCCTGTAGGTTCATAATTAAAAATGAAAATGTGAACAAAAATAAAAGCAATAAAATGTGTAATTATAATTAAGATATGAAAATTAAAATGACGGGTAATAATAGATTATGGCGGAATTTTTACGACCCTGGACAATGTTAAAGTCTAACGCAACCTCTGCTACTCACATATATATTTATTAAGAATACTTACAACAAAATCTAATTATTTAATTTGTCACATTCTCTTTAATATTTTAATTTTAAAGTAAATGTTTAAGGATCGGAGGATGTTTAGATATTTTACAATAAAGGCCCAAATTCTCATTATTATATTGTTTCTCGTCCTTTTGTTGGGCTTTTGTATTTTGTTCTGGGCACAATTTATAATTGTATGATCTATGAGAAATCACATCTGCCTTGTAATTAACATACAGTAAATGGTCCCACAGTGGAAAAATAGAGGTAAACAAGCTTGTAATTGCCAGCAGCACCTGTCAGTGAGAGGAGTAATGACCAGCCTGTCGGTGCAGCCTAGAAACTCATTCTGGTACACAAAACCCACATCAGTAATGTTGATCATCATCTTATCCGAGTCTTCATTAAAGTAAAAACGACATTGCTTCAGCCATTCAAAGTCTGTGGGACTTTTGATGTGCAAACGACACTGTGTGAAAAGAACAGAAAAAGCACAAGAACAGATTAGGTTTTGCTGGGTGGTTATCTTTTGGAGTTGTCTCAAAGACACAAATGCTTAAAACTGTCTTGAGTGCTGTTTGACATTCAGTCATGGGATATTAGGACGTCAAACGCTGTCAGCTGACAAATCCAAATTATTTATTTAAATATTAAAATAATAATAAAGCGAGAACTTTTTTAAAACGACTGTTTTACTTAATCATATACCATATTAATTGTATTAATGGAATCTAGATTGAGGCACTCACCAAATCATCAAAGATGTCCCTCTGGTGTACATGAATGGTGATTAGTGTTTCATACTTTGTCCGTTCAACAGCTCCAAGGTCTTTTGTGGTCATGTCAATTAAATTGTTGAGGAGCTCAAGAAAAAAATGGTTGGTTTTAGCCATGATCTTACGGTCATATCTGGCATTGCTCAAAGCGTCCTCAGAATCCTTCGTCCAGATCATCTGGATTCCCAGTAAACCAACCTAAACCACAGAAACCAAGCAGTCCGGTTAATATAATGTACCTGTATCATGCTGCTTAATTTGCAGTACAAGTTCCTATCACTGTGAATACCTGTGCAGGAAAGGAGTCCAAAAATTCGATCAACTCAAAAGCAGAGTCTTGAATGGCAAGTGCAGCCTGACGGATGACAAGGTGCAAAGACCTCTGGGATTCTTTCAGTAGCGCATTAAGCCAAACCTCCACATTGCCCTCCGCTATGACGGGCCTGTCCAGCTCAACTGTCTCGCCCTCTCGTGATGATATCGCCAGAATCTTATCATACATCTTAAAAGCAATTTGTTGTGAGAATGTTGGTTTAATTTAAAAAAAATAAAAAAATAAAAATATGAAGCAACTGTTCCAGCATGTCTGAATTATTGGAACAGAAGGTCAATATGTAATGAAATAATCAATGTGTTATGTTTTGCTTATTTAAAATAGTGATCACCTTTTCATGAAAGCGGACACATTTGATGTTGTCAAAGATGTTGAGTAGGTGAGCCTGGATGGTATGCGAGTCAGATGCTTGGCCCAAAATCTCCAGCAGGGCAGGATCTGACACAAAGAAGAAACGTGGAAATAGCAATCGCTTCTTCTCCAAATACCTGTAGAGTAGAAAAAAACTGCTTGAATTAGCTGCACCATGAAGAGCACTATTCAACCTGACAAAAAAAAAAAAAAAAAAAAAAAAAATGCAAGTCAAAATATGAGATTTCAAAAGTCACACACTCTGGCAAAGTTATCACAGATTTTATTTCCCATTCAACTGAGTGGGAAATAGTCCCAGCTGCATCTTGCTAAACTGCTGAATCCTGATATAAGGACTCAACTGATAAACAGATGTGTGACGTACCCTGTGAGGGATTTTTGACACATCTCTAGCTGTTCCAGCAGGTGAGGCAGCAGCTGACCCATAGTCTCATCGCCAACACACGACTGAACTACATTGGGCATCTCATGAGCTCTAGTCATTATTTTCACCCAGGATTTATCAATGTTGGAGAACCGCTTTGCCTCCTAAAACAGAAAGTTTTATTTGACTTTGTTAATAAGATTTCACATTAAACATTTTATTTCTCAAAACTGTTAAAAAACATCTTTGGTATTTCACAAAACAAAACAAACAAACAAACAAAAACACTGAGCTGAAAATGAAAGTTGATAAAAATCTGTATTGTAATGCAAAAACAATATAATTATTTCACATACATGTGAATTCATCTAATGATGTCTTGTAACATTTTTAAAAATGTACAATAAGAAATTTTGGTAACACTTTCTTTTACGGTTTCTTAACTAGTTGCTTATTAGCATGGATATTACTAGAATATTAGCCATTTATTAGTACTAATTAAGCACATATTAATGCCTTATTCTACATGACCTTATTCTACATCACTAATCCTACCCAATACCTAAACTTAACAACTACCTTACTAACTATTAAGCATCAAATTAGGAATTTATTGAGGGAAAAATCAGTAGTTACTAGTGAATAAGTGTTCCCTATTCTAAAGTGTTACCGAAATTTTAAAACAACCTAAATATAACACATTTAAATAAGCAGAAAACTGAACAATATTAATCTTAAAGTGACATTAACTGTTTCACTGTAATTGGTAAATATGGTATAAACATATGGAATATGTAGATTTGAAATCAATCATTGTCTTGACCTAATCTTGTTTTTTTACTCTTTTCCATATCGTTTCTTCACTTTTAGTACAATGGTTAAAAAACTAGGTGTCACTATATGGAAGACTTAATTACTCATATTACCTTCGGCAGCTGTTTGGCTATGTCTCCACCAACAAAAACAGCCTCAAGGTAAATCCAGAGGTTTTGGACAGTCATCCAGTTTTCAATGATATCTGTTGTGTTGGAGAGGTTCTGAACCCACTTCTGGATCTGAGCTTTGAACGGTGTGTTGTATCTATAGAGAGACACAAGGTCAGGGGCATCACTTTATTACAATAGTCCACTTTAAACATTATACTAACTATAGGTAAATTTGCAGCTAGATGTCAGTTAACTTTCATTACAGTGTCTACACCGGATGCAAGAGACACAGCGCGGTGCTACAAAAGACTATAGAACCCATTATAATCAGTGATGCTGTCTACACTGGATGCGGTGCAACACGACAGACAAATCCCCGAAAGTAAACTGATGCCGCCTTCTATTTATGATGTACTGACACAAAGTTCAAATGATCAAGTGTAGACAGTCTTAAACTACATCAATCTACACTCCATATACCATAATGACAAAGCACAAAACAGGTTTGTAACAACTTTGCAAATTTATTAGAAATAAAACAACTTAAATTTTTATTCATACCCTTGCCTGGGACACTTGAAATTTAGCTCAGGAGCATTCACATCCCTTGAAGATCTTACTACACTTCAAGTGGAGTTAAACTGTGGCAAATTCATTTGAATGAGTATGATTTGGAAAGGCGCACACCTCTCAGAAAAGGTCTAACAGCTGAAAATGCATATCAGAGCAAAAACCAAGCCCTGAGGTCAAAATAACTACACGTAGAGCTCAGAAACAGGCTTATATCAAGGCATGCTTCCAACAGGACAATGGCCCTAAACACACAGCAAGAGCGGCTCATGTCCTTGAGTGGCCCAACCAGAGCCTTGGCTTTAACGCAATCAGATATTTCTGGAGAAACCTGAAAATCCCATCCAAGCTGACAGAGCTTGAAAGGTGAGGTGAAGAATAGCAGATAATTGCCAAATGTAGATGTGCAAAGCTTGTTGCATCATACCCAAGAAGACATGAGGCTGTAAAGGTGCTTTAACTAAGTACTGAGTTAAAAGTATGATTACTTACACAATGTACTTATTTCAGTGTTTTATTTTTAATAAGTTTGCAAAGTTGTCACCAATTTTTTTTTTTTGCTTTGTCATTCTGGTGTATAGAGTATAAATTGATGTGGTAAAAAAAGGTAATTTAAAGCAGTTTAACATAAGGCTGCAACAACAAAACTGAAGGGGGTATGAATACCTTGCAAGGCACTGTATCCTCATAGTCATGAAATGTTACTAGAAATAAACTACTGTAACTGCACGGAGAGCTTTATGAAATGCTTAATTCAAATGTTGGTCTAATGCCTCACCTGTTGCTCATAAGGGAACCAAGCACCATCAGACTGTCCTCCATGTTAGTAATGATCTCAGATGTGCTGTCTCCTCTCAGAAGAAGCTCACCTCTGGTTTTAAAGTGAGCAAAGGTAAAGGTCTTGTTGTCCCATTCCGCAATTACTTGCTTGAGTTTCTGCTCGATGTCACGCTCCTTCACAGCACTAATACAGATGTCCTGCACAAATGGTTGTTACACTTATTATGGATGCTTAAAGGAAAAAACTACAATCTAATCTATCTATAAAACTAAATTCTGACCTCAATTTCTTCTTTGTACTTTAGCAGTGGGGCTTCCATGATGTTACGGAGCTTGAAGTTATCAGTTTCAACCTCAAAGGTGTGCCCTGTAACCTCAGTAATCCTCTTCCAGTGACGAGTCATCATGGCTTTGTTAGTCATTAGATCCAACAGGGGGCAGCACTCGCTAAAGTCGTCAATAGTTTTTTTGAGGTCTAGAAATGCCTGCCACTCTTTAAGGGCCCGTGGCAGCTTACGGCACCTGCAGAACAAAACCAAAAATTAAAAAAAATTAGTGTAATGCATATGCCAAATATTGCACTGGATGTAAGGTTTATAGTTCATTGTTGTGCCTGATTTCATGTTTAAAGATAACTATTATTAAATTTGTAAAATGTTGTCTACTGTTACTGAAAATTAATGTTGTATGACTGCATATAAAGCAAATCTTGCTGACTGCAAATGACTCAGTTGTAAACCATAACATTTTCATTGCGATTGAACTCAAGTATACTTTAAATTCAGTCAGACAGAAAAGTTTTCATTCATCCTATTATTCTGAAAAGATTATTGTGTTACACTGGTACTTGCTCCAGCACAGCTGACTTTAATTTCAGTCCTTCACAGGCATGGAGAATGATTCTATTCTTTGAGAAGCTTCTGCGATTACCCAGAACAGACCAGCACAATTGAAATCCCCTGGTGCTTTTATGCTTTTCAATATAACTTATTACATGACTGTCAGAGAGTGGATTTTCAGAAATTTAGTTTGACTTCTGTAACCTTCTCACCTCGACTGAAACTCAAGTAGTTCATTGTTGATTCTGTCAATGTTGATGTCTGCCCATGAGATGTCATAGTAGCCATTGACTGTGTCGATGACACTGTTGTAGAGTCCATAGAGCTTCTGGAGAAGCGTCAACTGCTTCCTGATCTCAAGCAGCTGAGGATGCTGAGTAACGGGTAGGCCAAAGAGTTCCTCCCCACCTGTGTATGTGATGTACTTGCGGAACAGGTTGTCAAAGCGATTCTGTGGAACACAGACCATTTTAGTTAACACCCTAAAACTAAATCCTTAAAATCCTAAAAAGTATTAATTAAAAAAATTGTACACAACATTATGTAAAAAAAGTAAAACAAAATAAAATAAATAATGATATGTATATAAAAAACTACAGGATATTGTACCTGAAACATAATAAGCCTGTCACTGGCATCCTGGGGAGCCAATCCAACCACCATGGGACCATCCTGACGATTTGACGTGCACAAAACCAGAGAAATATATACACATGTTTAATTTATGATAAGCCACCACTTTGTTTTCCCTGTACAGTGGAAACATCAGTTGCTTCAAAGAATCACTTTGATTTTTGTGTGGTTTGATTTCTAGCATTTTATGTTATAGAACACCCACAGGAATATAAATGCAGGAAAACAGCTGTGTTTGGGCTTGAAATCGTAATTGCCTGAGGGAACATCTCAAAGTGGATGAATAGAGTTTATCTGTCTCTCAGGACTCACCCTGTCATAGTCATGGTAGAAGTGTTGGCAGTCCTCCACAAAGATCTCAACATTTCTGATGAGTTCTCCCCTGAAGTTTGGTTGAAGGGACACCAGCTCATTCTGCACCTCTGTGCTACGGGAAAGCAGTTTCTCCCAGGTGTACCGAAGTGTGTCCACTTTGTCTGCTTCCTCTTTGGCAATCAACAGTCCATATTTATGTAGCATGCTGTATGATTCCTGCAGGCCAAAACCAGGGAAAGACATTGCAGTTATACATACAATACATACAACACAATACAAGTTGTGTTGTGTCAAAATTTCTTAAATAAAATAAAGACCCTGCATGTTTTATTTTTCTCTATATTTATATGTACCTCAATTGGACCAACTTGAAAGTCTACAGAGATCTGGTGTTCTCTGATCTCTTTGAGCGTTGCCATAGCAATACGAATATCATCCAAGTCCTTAATAGGCCTGTTGAGTTTCTTGCTTGCCTCATCTATAAAAGTGAAGATCTGTTCCATCTCCATGCGATACTTCCTGTTGCAGTGGTGACCATAATCCACCATCCAACTCTTTGTCTCAGCGGTAAGAGCCAATTTTAGATCCACTGTAGGTTCAGCAACACAAAGAATAAAGAGCTCTATTTGTAGTTTATTAAACATAATAATGATAATAATAATAATGTAGACTATTTACATATCATAAATGTTTAAATAAAAAATGATTAATCAAAATAAATTTAATATGCATATATAATAATCTAGAAACAAGAACAACTGAATGAAACTTGTTCACGCCATTGCTGCAATCATTTTTTGAGCAATTTAAATAAACAAAACTCTCATCTGTATGTTAACCTCTCAACTGCTATTAGCACTCTTAATTTCTGCTGATTCAGAGTTTGTCTACCTGTATAAAGCGCCAGAGCTCCTACTGAGATAAACTCAGGCTCTGCATTAATTTCCAGCTCCAGATCCCTGTAGTACAGAATCTGAGACTCAAATTCAGAAAGAAGAGGGTTCCCCTGGATACATTTCTGAATGGTTTCCTCTCTGTCTTTCTTCCAGATATGGTGGTAGAGGCTGAAGCGATCCAAAGAGTTCATTATTTCCTGCATAACAGTACATACAGTTATACATTACACATTATACACCATAAAATATTATGCTGTCATGTTATAAACAAACAGTAAAATACACTGCCCTCCAAAAGTTTGTAAACACCCTAGAAAAGTGGGGTTTTGGACAATATTGGCATGAATCCTTTTTAATTTGTGATAATTTTGCACTGATAAGGGACAACACAAACTACAAAAACATATTTTATTACATAAACAGTTTATACATAGAAAAAAAATAACTTTTCGATTCATCAAAATATCCGCCATTACCAGCTATTACAGCTCTGCATAATCTGGGCCTAAATTCATTGTATTCTAAACTTAATTGGCAATCACTTGTTGAAGTTATTAAGGTGTGCTTACCCAAAAATCAGACATCAGAGCTGGCAAAGGGGCATGACTTTAACATTTTTTATGAGCTGAACTCAAAGATCTAAGACTTTTTTTTCTCAAAAATTGTTCACAAATCTGTCTAAATCTGTGTTAGTGAGCACTTCTTCTTTGCCGAGATAATCCACCCACCTCACAGGTGTGACATATCAAAATGCTGATTAGACAGCATGATTATTGCACAGGTGTGCCTTAGGCTGGCCAAAAATAAAATGTAACCTAACATATAAACAGCGCAATTCTTTCATCTGAAATTATTAACTAGCTCACATCAAAATTAATATTAGCCTCACAGGAAACTCTCAAATAACACTCCACACCTAACCACCTAAAAGATGTAGTAAGATACTGTGCAGATCTTAAATAAATAATGTCAAGATATAAAGTCCATTATAAATGTAAAATAAGATTTAATATGGTGTTCATATGGTCTATATAGAAAGTGTTACCAAATAAACATATTCAGTTAAATCTATAATCATATTTCTCACTTAGATTAATTAGTGTTTACAGTAGTACACTTATAATGGAGGTCTATGGGTCAACGCCTTTCAGAGGCTTTCTTTACGTAATTGCTGGAATTTCCATAGAGTTTAATTAAAATCAGAATACTACTTTAACATTCAGTGGAATTAATCTGTTTTGCCCAGTTGCCAAGAGAAGCTTCAAGAGAGGCAAACTGATTCTTAATAGTCTGGGGCATTTTTGAAATGCAAAAAAAACAAACAAACAAAAAAAAAACAACAACAGCTAAAACAGACCTTCTTGCTAGAGTTGATGGATGTGCTAAGCACAGAAACCAGTTTGACAATCTCTTTGTTCTCAGAGATGCTTTTGTGGTAGTTCTTAATCTGGATGGGAATGGCCTGGTTTGCAGATGCCGATATATCTGAAGTACTGCCTTCTGGAGGAACAAAAGGTTCAAAGATGAGAAATTAAAGTTAATAAACAAGAGCAAAGAGGAGCTGTGAGGATTCAGTAATATTATCTTTTTGCCTCAGATCAGTTATATGAAGGACCCTTTATCTCTAATCTGTTTCAGAGGATAAAGGGTTTACAGGCAGAGCTGCTTTATTACAGTAAGAAGAGATATGTCATTGTGACACTGCTGTGCTCTGTCAATTCAGTTTCTCTATGCTGAGACCAAGTGATAGAGAGAGAATAAACGTTGTGGATAAGATTGTTACTGTGACACTAGGGACATGTCACCACTTCACAAAATCACATCCACTGTCTGCATTCATTATCTTTATTCCTCAGTTTTATTTATCAAATGATTGGAGGTGAACTTATCCATCTGGAATTTCAATTTTCAATCATTATAAAGAGAACTTTTAAACTGACCAAAGACCTGTTAGTTCTTGATTTGCTCTGCTGAGCTGTGTAATTACACAGGGTGAGTAAGAGTCGTACCGGCTAAGCTGCGATAGGTCGATTCACCATCTTCTGATTCACTCTCTTGGCTGTTCTGTTTCAGAGCGGCCATGCGTCGCTCACTCATTTTCCTCTGTGACAGCAAAAACACTCAAGTCTGACATTTTGCATACATTACACCCAAACAAGAACTACTTAGATTTTGTATGGCAACTTCTGAGTTCATGTCAGTTCAAGAAAACAAAATAATTACAAGGTATGAGAATAAAAGGTGAACAAAATACTAGGTAAGGAACACTATAGGCTACTCAAACGCAACATAAAATGGCATTTTAAACCCATTTTACTTATATAATGTGACATTTTCAGGTGAAACAGGATTTTTAACAAAAACAGAATGCCAAGTGGGACTTTTTATCAAGAGGATGGGCTGAAAAATAAGAGTCCTTGGTGACCTCAGTTAAAAAGGAAATGATTCAGGGCACATTTGCCTTTGCCATCAAGGTTGGCTATTTGTACTCAATGTAAAAATATAAAATTCAACTAAATGCCTGTATAAAGCGAACACACATGGATTAAAAGCTAAAAAAAAGCTTGGAATTTTTGTATCATATCAATTGCTCATATTGTTGACACTAAAAATGACATTTAAGTGTATTAATAATTATTCATCTCAGTGTACTAAAATGCAAATAAATAATAAATAAACAAACAAACAAACAAACACACACCTTGGAAATTCTCTCCTTGCTCCACTGTCCAACTCCTTTACTGACGCTGACCACACAGTCCACAGCTCTGTTCAAGGCTTGCTGTACCTCATCTAGCCCTGGAACCATGATAATGTTGGGGATGGCTAAACATACTCCCACCCTAAAGATGGGCTGCTGCCCACTTCCCTTCTGCCGACTTGAGGAGTCTGCTTCTGCTGAATGGGAAGTGAAATTTAATAGTCAACCAGATAGCCAAAGTTGAAAGGTAGCCACAAGTGAAATTTAATGATAATGAGTTATAGTTGATTATATAAAGCTTCATGCTTGGAAAAAAAATATAAAGCTGCGGTTACATTTACTGTTGCACAAGATTGTGAGTTTGGAATCAACAACGGGAGTTTGTAGTCATGCTAATCAACAGAAAGCTGCTTTGTTTGAAAGTAACTTCTTTGTGAGCAGTGCTACTCTAAATGATAATAGTCATTAGGCTTTTTTGCCCTATGTGAATGCAACATATGAAAAACATTATCAGTAAAAACCACTGATGAAGTGACTTCACAAACCCAGGAAATGCATCAGTGATGATGCATGGATGCGCTTGCGTAGAGTCTCCAGCGTGTTACGTGTGAGGCGCAGTAAAGCATCCACGTTCCGATGGTTAAAATGAGACAGCAGCTCTTTTGCCTCCTCCTCCATCACTTTCATCAGATCCTTCTTTTTCTTCTTTCTAATCAGTGGAGAAGAGGGGCCGACACTAGGGGCCATGGTGCTACGTGATAAGAGACGGCCCTCAGATTTACATTCCTCCTCTCCTTTGGATAAATAAAACAGAAATGATCGTAAAAAATATTACTTTAAGCCCTTGGAATATGAGAAACTAGTATGCATTAATAAGGCCCTGCACATTCTTTGGTTATATTGCAGCCATTTGCTAAAATCATTTAAGTTCATCACCCCATATTGACAGAAAAACACAGAATTGTTGACATTTTTGCAGATTTATTAAAAAAGAAAAACTGAAATATCACATGGTCCTAAGTATTCAGACCCTTTGCTGTGACACTCATATATTTAACTCAGGTGCTGTCCATTTCTTCTGATCATCCTTGAGATGGTTCTGCACCTTCATTTGAGTCCAGCTGTGTTTGATTATACTGATTGGACTTGATTAGGAAAGCCACACACCTGTCTATATAAGACCTTACAGCTCACAGTGCATGTCAGAGCAAATGAGAATCATGAGGTCAAAGGAACTCTGAACTGAAGAGCTCAGAGACAGAATTGTGGCAAGGCACAGATCTGGCCAAGGTTACAAAAAAATTTCTGCTGCACTTAAGGTTCCTAAGAGCACAGTGGCCTCAATAATCCTTAAATGGAAGACGTTTGGGACGACCAGAACCCTTCCTAGAGCTGGCCGTCCGGCCAAACTGAGCTATCGGGGGAGAAGAGCCTTGGTGAGAGAGGTAAAGAAGAACCCAAAGATCACTGTAGCTGAGCTCCAGAGATGCAGTCGGGAGATGGGAGAAAGTTGTAGAAAGTCAACCATCACTGCAGCCCTCCACCAGTCGGGGCTTTATGGCAGAGTGGCCCGACGGAAGCCTCTCCTCGGTGCAAGACACATGAAAGCCCGCATGGAGTTTGCTAAAAAACACCTGAAGGACTCTAAGATGGTGAGAAATAAGATTCTCTGGTCTGATGAGACCAAGATAGAACTTTTTGGCCTCAATTCTAAGCGGTATGTGTGGAGAAAACCAGGCACTGCTCATCACCTGTCCAATACAGTCCCAACAGTGAAGCATGGTGGTGGCAGCATCGTGCTGTGTGTACATTAATGAGGAAAAAAAAAAGAACTTTAATGGTTTTAGCAAATGGCTGCAATATAACAAAGAGTGAAAAATTTAAGGGGGTCTGAATACTTTCCGTACCCACTGTATTTATTTATTTTACTGTATTTTATTTTTGTATTTTATTTTTTCATTTATGCATTTGACAGATGCTTTTATCCAAAGAAAATTGCATTTCATTCAAAAATTATTTAAACAAAAAAATTTATTTAATTTAAATTCTGATGCGAACTGCATGGATAATGAACAGTAGCTCTTACCATCACTGTCCATCTGTTCCACTTTGCTCTCTGTTCTGCTCTCATCCTGGTTTCTCTCTTCTTCCTCCTTTTGCTCAAAGTCCAGTAACATATTAATCAGCTCATTGGCTGCCTCCTCCACCAATGAGCTTTTGGTATGCAGCATTTGAGCTCCTTTGATGCAAAGCTCCTACAATAGGAAATAAATTGAGGGAACATGATCGGACTGATTATTTCTTCATTCTGAAAACTTTACTGGCGTAGTCACAAGAAGAAATTGGGTTTTAAAAAATTAATCATTAGCTAATGATTTGCAAACGTATCACTATGTTATGACTTTACTTTTTGAAGCACAGAACTATTAACTAAAAGTTAAGTAACATGTCATTGTGGTTATGGATTTAGAATTAGTAAGTTAGTTCGGAGCCTCAACAACATAACGATACATTTGCAAATCATTAGCTAATGATTAATTAAAACAGATAACTGGAAGTTGAAGAACATAGCTTTGACCACAGTGGTTATTAACATATGAATTTACTTCATTAGTTAATAAAATAAGTTATTAGGGAACTAATACATTATAAAACATTTAACTAATGACAATTTATTGATTACTTAATCTATGAATCATATAGAATGTTCATTAGTTGCTGATGTAGTAATCATTAATAAATGGTTTAGTTCTTCATGAATTATACATTAACTTGTAATTATCTGTGCATTAATTAATCATGAATTAATGCATATTTGTGCACCCTTACTGTAAAGTGTTACCAAAATTGGTGTGCATTCTGACTAAGTAAAAAGCTGTACCTGTCTGACATCAGCAATCATGAAACTAAAAGAAACAGTTTTTGCTGTCATACTGAAATTGGAATTGAGAGCCCAACTCCAACAAACCAATTTAGCGAACTTATCTAATTTGTATGAATTTGTACTTTTTCGTACAATCTGCTTATGATCTACTGACAGTTTTAAGGGTGGATCTTTATGCTATTTTTTTCCCCCCTAAAAATTATGACATTTTCTGTGTATAAGTATGTGTGTACCTTGGTGGTCTGAACAAACTCCTCGCAGGTGTATGGCTCATCTTCAGGCAACAGACACAATGTTGTGGTACTCATTTCCTGCAGAACTGCATCGATTCTAAACTCCACCAGATCATTCACTCTTTGCAGAAGAAGTTCAAGGTCCTCTATGAATCAGGAGAAAGGACACTTTCCATTTAAATATCTAATAATACAGGGCACATTCACAAACATCTCATGTACACAACAAGGCCGGAAGTATGTGGACACCGCTTTGTCAACACTAATGTTTGCTTCTGAATGGCAGCGAATCCTAGTAGGCATGTTCCCACATAAAGTGAAATGCTTTCCAAGAAGAGGGGAAGCTGTTTTAATGACATTGTGAGGATCATCTTCCTATTAATGGTAGTGGCCTTGACATTAAATTTTCAACAAGTATATATTTGGGTGTCTACATATTGTACTTGTGGCCATTTACTGTAGTGTAAGCTCCTAATGTGATCAGGGAAATCGGCTGTAAAGTGGAGTCTCTCACCAAGCTCAGTAGTGATTCGATTAAGGTATTTCTCTATGTTTAGAGAGGTCCAACTGAGGGAGGTCAGACCGGGCAGGATGGCCTCATCTACTTTAGCCACATGTGGCATGAGCAGTTGGTCAAAGGCTGGCTGGATCTTAGACCTCACCCTGGAGTTCTCTCTCACCATCAGCTGAGGCAAGGAACAAACAAGGCAACAGCACACAAGAAGAGAAAATGACCTTGTTAGTGAATCTGCACGTCACAGTATGTACAGTGACCTGATAGCTTTACTTGAATGATTCGAAGAAAGAGAAGAGAGAGAAATCAAGACAAAAAAAAAAAAAAAAAAAAAAAAAAAAAACTTTACACAGAACATTAATATAATTTTTATCATATAAAGATTCACTTAAAACCAAAGAGAAAATATAAAAATAAAAAATAATTCACACTGGCTCTATGTTTGTGTTCATCAATGTTTATTTGTGGGGGGGAAATAATGGGGGTAAAATATCTAGTTTAGTCATGAAACTCTACTACAGGCCTACTATAAAGTGTTCTCACGGTTAATGACATATGATCTTTCCTTTCCTTTCCTTGTAACGGCCACTAGAGCATTTATAGTAGTTTTGTGGCAGACTGACAACTGTGCATGTGCATCACGGGTGTCTGTACATTCCGGAAGGGTGAAGAGATGACTCACTCTATCAACATCTGTCTCTATTTTATTTATTTCTTTTCAGTTTGTGGCCTGAGTTGGATGCATACTTATGTACATTGTTCCTTGCGCAATCCCATGTGGACGTGTCAACGTGTGAGCCATTTTATTAAACTCTGGCATGCCATGTTCTCGTCTCCCGTGCATTACATACCGGTGCTAATAATGCACGGGAGATGAGAAGATGCCGTGTGTGATGACGTGTGTGCTGCACCACACAGTTTTCCTAACTGGATGTTGAATGTTTCCTAACTGGATGTTTCAACTCGGTGTTACAATGTATTGTGGTAATGCTGTCTGTGGTCATCTGGTCTGTGTGTAGATGCGTTGGTGGCGTGGCTTTGGATGGCGATTTGCAGGGAGGGTTGGACGTTCGCTTTCAGTGCTATCAGACCAAAGTTAGCATTTTCCAAGATCTCCTATTGCACCTTTGACTTTTACATAGTTTTGGTTCATAAACCCTCCACCTCCCCTAGCTCCACCCATAGAGATCTGCTACAAGTATTTTATTGTAAGTTACATATATAGCAACATCATGTCTTACATGTTCATAGCACCATGTAAGTGGATGTATTGACATCAGCAAATCTCTGGCAATAATCAACAGCAGCAGTGCTTCAGATCTATTCCACCACTACCAGATAGAGTAGCCAAACTACTCTAAGTGTTGTCATGATTGAAACAGTAACAGTAGTAACAGTGATTTGTGGCTTAGTTGCCTATGCTGTGGCTTTATTGGTGATTTAACAATTTATTCGGGTACATTAATTCTGAATGAATCCAGACTGATTTCTTTAATAGTTCATAGCAAAAAGGCTACAAAGAGACATACCTGAAGTTTATTGTAGTTCTTTTTTAAAACATCCTTTTTCTGCTGCAAGATGGCTGCAAAGGGTGGAATCTCCAGTCCCATGCCTAGAATGCAGTCTGTTTCTCGAATCTGGGTCAGGATCTGGGGGTCAAAATTCACGTACAGCTCCCCAGTTTCTGGACTCTTGATGAGCAAAGAGGCTTGCAGGCCCACTTTAACTGCTTCAGTCTAAAGACAAATGCATGAATATGATTGATTGTTTTGTTAAAACAAAGATAAAATTGCATTTCATTCATTTAATTATTGCATGTCTTTAAAGATAACCAAAATTGATTTCTATAAAAATCTACAAAATATATACATTAATAAAAAATATCTATTATCTAAAAAGGGACAGCAGTACATAAATGAACAAAAAAGTAGTCAACAGTACCTTATTTTGACTTTACAAGACAACTGACCTGTGACATCCAGCTCTGATGATAAAGCACCTCAAACTCCAGCAGCACCTTGGCCACCCTGTTGTAATTTCGAATGATAGGTTTGGCATCTGGGGTGCTGAGTAGCCCAGGCATCTGCTGGAAGAGATCCATGGGCTCCTGGATGCAGCTGTACAGCTGCCGAGCCCACAGGATTTTCCCTGCGATCGGAGGGAGGTCTGGAGCAATGGGGGGGTCTGTCTTCTGCTTGGTGTAAATTCGAGAAATCATCTCAATGTCCCTTCCAAAGTTTTGCAGAATGCTCTGGTATTTCTCACTGATGCCCAAGTCTGGGATGCCAAGCCTGGTGAATATGAAAATGGGGGGAATGTGTGAAGAAAATGTGTGAATAATCATATGACACTGAACACTGAGGTAATGACTGCTGAAAATTCAACTGTGCAATAACAGAAAAAAGTTACATTTAAAAACATTTATAAACTCCTAATTTGCTGCTTATTGATAATAAGTAAAACAGTTGTTGTAGTAGTTATCTTTAGGTACTGGGCATGGTTTAGGGATCTAAGATAAGGTCACGCAGTATGAGACATTAAAATGTGTTTTACATGTTATATATATATATATATATATATATATAGATAGATAGATAGATAGATAGATAGATAGATAGATATAGATATAGATATAGATAGATGGATAGATCGGTATTACCTTTCAAATTTCTTGAGCACATATAAAGCCCGCTCAGTGTTTTGAATTCTGTCAAAGGTGTTGTCCATAAAAGTTTTCAGTTGGTTCTAGGAAAAAATATTTAACATATAGACAATCAGTTTATATATACTGTATATAAAATAAAAATGACAAAACTGAAAACATACTTACATGAAGTTCACTAATTTGTTTACAAAATTCATCGTAGTCCTGATCAAAGTCTGTCCTTCTTTGGTCTAGGAAACTATACTGTTTTTTCTTCATGTTCAACACAATGGCCTGGATATACAGAGGACAATATAATTGCTAATACCAAGGAAACTGACCACAGGTGTTGTTTTATTAAAAAAATAAATGAATAAATTAAATCTTACACTTAGTTTTTAACACTCATAGTTTGATTTATAATATGACAAAATGTGGAATAGTTCACCAATTTAAATGATTTATTCTGTCATTGCTTATTCAACCTTATGTTGTTCAAGATTGTTTGTAAATTGCTATATTGATTACCAAAAGAAATGAAATTAAAAAGAATGTATACATTGCTTATGTCAATATAACAAGCACAGTAACCAGTGGCCACCAAGCTCCTAATGGACAACAAAGACCATAAAAGTAGTCCATACAACTTGTGTGCTATATTCCAAGTCTTCTAAACCCACATATTCCTCAAATATATTAATGTCTTACGGGCTTGGAATAACATGAGATAAGGTAAATTATGGTACAACATTCATTTCTGAGTGAAGTATTCCTGTAATGGCTTTTGATAAAACGACCATTAACAGATCTTGTACCAAAAGCACTCAGTGGTTTGTTACAACAGCACTCAGCTGTGTGTACCAGAACACCTTAAATGCCCAGAGGAGCAGTTTGTTGTAAAAAATTCATTGACTCCTACAGACTGTCAACTTTCACAAAGAACAGGAGTTAGCGATAGATCTTTATCAGCTTTTGTTCAATTATTCAGTACTCCTTGAGCATGGAGTCCTCTGGGTCTGAACTTTGTTTCCATAGACACAAAAATGAGAATGAATAAATAAACTTGTGACTGGAATAAAGAGACGCAATGAATGTTAATGGACTCACAGTACAACAGTACTAGGTTAAAGCTACAGGTAACATTTGACCTTTCATGCAAATCCAGGACCAGCCTGCCAACTTAAATCATATTTTAAAATAAACCATAATACTAATGTCAGATTAGTGTGAAAGGGCAACTTCTACTTATAAGTGAAATATATGGCTCCCATGCTGGTTAATGCTTCATGATGAGACATGCACTATGTTAAAAACAGATTGTTCCTTTATAGTTACCTCCCATTTCCCCAGCATATCTGCAGTCTGTCCACGGTAGGCAGCAGAGAGAACAAATACCATTGTTAAGAATGCTAATTATAGCCAGAAAATTGTTATATATTGAATCAAAGCTCCACCAAAAGTTCACCTTTTTTGTTTGTTTTTAAGAAAAGCAGTTGCGTACGTAATAGGATACAGGTAAAGTGGGACAATATTAAAGTAAATTGTATTATTTTCAAATAAATTAATTATCATTATGTTTATGTTCTTCCAGTATAGGATATCAGGATCAAAAGGATGGTCAATCCAAAAATGAAAATTCATTTACTTTTACTAATCATTTACATGCCTTCATGTCATTCCAAATTGGTATACCTTATTTTCTTTCGTAAAAAAAAAAAAAAAAAAAGATATTTTGAAGAATGTTGGTAACTAAACAGTTTCGGCTGCCATTGATTTCACCATGAGGAAAAAAAAAAAAAAACACACACACAGTGGAAGTCAATGGTCATCAACATTCTTCAAAATATCTTCCTTTGTGTTCAGTAGAAGAAGGAAATGCATATGACTTTGGAACATCATGAGGGTGAATAAATGATGACAGAATGTTCATTTTTAGGTGGACTATCCCTAAAATTTTATGGAATGATACCAATGGTGAATTATCCTGAAGTGTCCCACAGTATTCAACCTATGAGACTTACACATTACCATTATGAACAGTACATTACAATGATCTTAATAAATTCTAATTATACACCCAGCTGTGTATAATATGGTTCTTGTGAGTATATTGCAATGACTGCACAGACTGGGGTGTTTGACAACCTTTCATTAAATCTCAGCTTATATAATTCTTTTAGTTCACTAACAAATGCCTCGTCCAAATTAAACATTTATATACCGCTAAAGAAGGCAACTTATCTTTACTTCAGTAATTACACTATTATCTTCTGGGTATGTTCTTTTGTCTTCTGTGCAAATCTAAAAATAGACCACCCTGATTACTACGTCATGACCAAGATACCTGAAATCTCGTTGCCATGGTTTCCAGTCCCTCAATTTTGGAGTCCTGCAGGGCATTGTAGGTGGTAATGGTGCTAAACATGTTTAGAATTTTGTTCAGCCGTCGTTGAAATGTGTCAAACTTGCCAAAGATGTACATCTCGCTAAAGTCAAACTGGCGCTCCGAGGGATTTTCATCCAGCTTTTGCTTGGTTTTTTGGAAATATTTCTGGTATTCCTAAAATATTGAGCACAAAGATTTGTGTTTACAATTCATTCATGCGGTGGACACTTTTTTCTACAGCAACAGTCAACAGTCAACATACTTATTATATCAAAATATATATCAACTACTATTCCACCGCTTATTATTAGCTCTGTGTTAAACTTTGAGTTCTTCTTGTAAATATTGTGTTCAAATGCAGTGATTAGCAAGTGAATACCACATAGCGTTATTTTCATTTAAAAAAAATACAATTTAAATACTTTTTAATCTCAAACGCTTATCTTGTCTTGCTCTCCCTGAACTCTGTGTATTTTGGTTTAAGACAGTTAGGGTATGTCGAAAAACTCGTATTTTCTCCCTTAACTTCAAAAATCATTTCAAAATCATCCTACATCGCTGCAGAAGTACTGACTCACTCTTTGCAAAGTGAACATGCAAAGAAGATCAAATACCCTTAACAAAAAAGGTAAAACAGCGAAGATTTTGAAGTTGAGGGACATACCCCAAAAAAAAACTGAGTTCAGGCAGAGTAAGACAAGATGAGCGTTTGACATTAAAAAGTATATACATTGTATTATTTGTATGAAAATAACCGATCATTTTGCTAGATAAGACCCTTCTTTCTCGGCTGGGATCATTTACAACCGCATTTAGAGGCACATTTAAACTGCATTTTGGAAGTTCAAACTCGGGGCAACATAGAAGTCCACTATATGGAGAAAAATGCTGAAATGTTTTCCTCAAAAAATATAATTTCTTTACGACTGAAGAAAGAAATACATGAACATCTTGGATGACAAGGGGGTGAGCACATTATATGTAAATTTTTGTTCTGGAAGTGGACTTCTCCTTTAATTTAGTAGAAAAAAAGTTTATAATTTGAGCAGTGAAACTATCTAAATGATTACAAGGTCATAATATTGAAGTTGAACTAAATAAAGTCACACTAGTCTCATGCTAGCACATATAATATTTATGTTGACTGTTTAAGTGTTCTTGTGTTTATCTTGCATACAAAGGATGAACATCAGAGCCTTAAAGCTTAGCAAAATCTGTGTCTTGGCAAAATGGGATAAACAGATGTAGAAGAAGGAAGCTGTGGATGAAAGTTAAGTGTCATGTTCAAAGACAGTGTTCAGTAGACATGCTCATAGACAGTGTTGCCAGATTGGGTTGGTTCCCTCCCAATTGGGTGGTCTTGCAGGGATAAATGGTTTGGACGGGTGCACAAAATTTGAGCTGGTTTGTGGTCAGTTTGCCATTTTCAAACATCTAAACTGTACAGCCTGTTAAAAAGCAAAACCCAAGCAGTGACCATGATGTTTCTAAACACATAAGCCCTCTTCAGAGTGGGCTAATGTTGATGTAGAATGCCACACTTTTTTAATCACAAGGGATTAGTAGACAGACGTGATGTTTCATGAGTGACTGGTTTTTAGCGCAATAAGGGATACGATATTGAATGTGTAACAGTACAGTATATTCAAGTGATCACAATGCCAGAGTGGCCTAAATATAAGTTACTCAGTAAAGAGTGGAAGACTCAAAACATGGATTACACCCGTGGATGGAGAAATCAAGAAGGCTCTACCATTTTAACTCATCAGATCAGATCACAGTTGAATCATTTAATCAAAATCTAAACTTAAAGGGGTCACGACATAAGCAATCAATTCGCCTTGATCTTTTGGCATATAAAAGGTCTTTGTACCATTAAAACATCATGCAAGTTTCATAGCTTAAAACGTCCTCTTTAATATAAACAAAGCATTTATTTAATCAAGCTCCAAAAATGGCTTGTTTGGATCTGAGGTACTAGATGACATCATTCGGGCACAAATATTTACATAAACACTGCCTCCAGAGCAAGGCATCGACGTATAGTCATCTTCTCACCATAGGCCACATCCACTGGCGTTCAGCAGCTCATCGGCTGATCACTTAAATACACTGAATGCGAGTAACGCATTGTGTCAAAATCAAATAGAAATTACAGTCACTGCCACAATATTGTCTACACTGGATAGAGTTCACTTTCTGGCCTGTTAACTACGTTACTTCCGATCACTTATACTGGGCACTTTTTCCATTTGTATTTGTCTTATTCTAGAATATCGGAAATTATCGGTTAATTTCTTGATTGCCATTTTGACATAGGCTGGTGTCTACCTGGACATTTATATTTGGTAATTCTCTTTAATGCATTTGCCCTGATTTGATCTGTTTTCCTGGGGAATTTATCTTCTTCATATTATTTTTTGTTGTATTTTTGGTTAGCCTGTAAATAGTCCACTTGATCTGGCAACACTGCTCACAGAGCAGCATCTTTTTACTTCTTGTGTTAAAGACCAAGGAAAATGTGGCACATTTTTGCCTTTTAAAAGTGCTGTGCTATCTAGACCTCGATCAGTATACATAAGCACATCCTTCAGCTAAAAGTCAAATTGTACCTGATTTAAGCGAATGGAAGCTTTAAGCTTCTCAGATACCACTTCCTGCGGCTGATCCCATATGGTTGCTGAGCCATTATTTGTGATATAGGCCTTACAGGCGGTGATCATTTGATTTGTAACCTAAGGAGAAAGATAATATTTCCAGTTTAAAGTATTAAGTCTATGAAATGAAATGTGGTTATCTTTGGTGTCACCTAACTCTTACCTTGACAAAAAGGGAGGTGATCTTCTCTGAGGTGTTGTAGTAATGTGAGATGCTATGGATCATACGTATTGCATTTATGAGCCCAGGAATAGCTTCAACCATAGACACCTATATAAAGATGTACCAAGAACACAGTAATATCACAAGGTATGATAAAGTCCTTATAACAAACTCTTTATAAGCTAGTTATAACACACTGCTATAGGCTATGTAGGGAATTGTGTACATAAATAAATATGATCTTGTTTGGCCCATTAATGTGATATGTTTATGTGAGTCATTTAGTGGTCCTTCCTGGCACTACCCTTGGTAGCTACTAACCACTAAATACCGGGAACTACTCACAAGACTTGCCATTTTGGAGATGCTCTGATCCAGTCATCTAGCCAGTACTCTTTGGCCATTGTAAAAATCACTCTGATCTGATCGTTTCTGTATTTTTCCTGCTTACAACACATGAAATTCAGGAACTGACTAATCACTTGCTGCCTAATATATCCCACCACAATTAAGTGATATAATCAGTGTAATTCACTTCACCTGTCAATGGTTTTATTGTTGTGGCTGATCAGTGTACTTATTATAGTAGCTGGTCAGTGTATACATAGCTGGTCCTGCAGCACACTCCACCTCCCCCAGCTCCACCTGTCTAGAACTGCTAAGGGATTTATATGTACTTATTCATGCAAGAGCAGAATATTTTACATGCTCATAGCTATGGATTCAATTCCATCCAAAAGAAAAATACCAGCTACATTAACATGCTGACACTTTTCTGTGAGTTGTCATGATTGAAAGATATCATTTTCTATATCTACACAAGACGCTGAGCAGTATGACTTAATTTCCTATTATTGTATGGCACAAATGTAGTAACTGCAGAATAAGTCTTACAGGATTGCTGTTGTACAGCGGGTCACAAAACTTCTCAAGGGTGTACAGGTACTTCACGTTGTCTTTGGCCTCATTTGCAGCGTCAGTGATTCTGATGTCTAACTCTCGCCAAACCTGGGAAGACAAATAATTTAGGGATTGAAAATTAGACCTCAAACTGGCTGGTAAAACAGCTCAATCAAAGGTATTACTAAACTGCAAATGAAAATGTCATTGTGAAAAAGAAAGGAAGACTTACCTCATAATTTCAAGAAAATTCAATTATTAAAAAAAAATATCTTCACATTTATGTGGCAAAATAAATGGCCCAGCTATTTTTTCATTTGCCCAACAGCTAATAATGATATAGATATAGAAACCATCAACTAACCTTGATCAGTTTGGATTTGGCTATAATAAGAACCCCCAGCACAGCTTTGACCTCAGGGCTCTTCAACTGGTCCAGCAGGTAGTTGAAACGGGACATGCGTTTCTTCCAGTGGTCAAGCTCTGCACGAGGGCCCAGGTCATCTGCCTCTTTCCTTAACTGGTCACTCTCTGCAAGGACCTTCAGAGCACAAGACAGGGTGGTTAAAAAGTGAATACATCACAAAGTTAAAACTGTGAGGAAGGTGTAACATTATTTACAAGCACACCATAATAGATTCCATAAAACATATTAAAATGCATTTTCAAAGTAACATATTTGAAACCTGTTCAATCTGTTTGATCCAGACTTTCATGCAGGCTTCGATCTTCTCCAGAGCTTCTGTGCTGTTGGCCACAGCTGTGTAATCTGAAGGACCTTTCAACGTCTTCAAGTCAAACGTTTCACATTCTTTGAGGTTCACCTGAAATATCAAACCGTTTTCACAGATGTTACTTTGGGACAGAGATATTTTAGCATGTAGAATGTTAAATTAATGATTTGGGCTAAATCTAAATTAGCATATTATAATCAGGGTTTATTGTTTATCTGCTTTACAAGATCATGACATACAAATGACATCAAGTCACATAAATTATGTTACCTAATTTAATGTTTGAAAGAATGTGCAGTTTAATATTAACTTCCCTGTGTACTGTATATCTTTGTTTTTTGGAAACTAAAACAAAAAACAGTTCTTTTAAAATGGTCAACCCCCCTCCCCAACACAATCCAAGATCTCATAAATCCAGAAAAAAGATCTCTACGGCTGAAAGTTTGAAAGAAATTAGAAAACTAGCTTTAAATTTCCAATATTTCATCTGCCTGACCAAATCCACCATCCAATTCATTTTGAGAGGCTATAGATCAATATAGTACTAGAATGGAGTGTGTGAATGTGTGTGCCTTAAGTGTGTTTATGTTTTTGTAAAAGTGTGCCTCTTTCTTTGTCCTTTTGTATTTGTGAGACCTTTTCCTGCAGGCTCTCCTGTGCTCCAGCTAACACAGAGACAAAGCTGTCCAGAGAGCTAATAAAGTCTTGCTTGACAGTCTGAGCCTGCGGGCTTGCTAGCTCTCCCCAGCCGTGGTTCATCTTCCTCAGAGTAGGGATGAAGATCTCTGACAGCAGCTGCTCCACACTCTTCAGCAGACCAACACCCGTGGTGTCCAACATGTTAAAGTTCACATCCTATAAGAGCAAACAGAGGGGAGAGGGTGAACACCTGCAGAGACTTGTTGTTGTTTTGATGACCAACGACATATAAGGCTCTAACTGAAGCAAAATATCACACACAATGAATGGTCAGTAAAAGGAAGAGCTTAAAAAAAAAAATTTACTAAGAAATAATGGGAGATAGAGTGACAATTGACATTTTTATTTATTGGCCACATCAATATCAGCAACTGCACCATATTGCATTATTTTAACTCGGCCCAATGAATAAAACTGAGGTGAAATAAAACTCATATAATAATAAAACATTTATGATTTTTTTTTTTAAGTAAACCAATATCTACCATATGGAATGTACCAAATAAAAGATATGATCAGGGCAAGAAATATTTACAGGAGAAAAAAAAAAAAATAAATAGACATGGTTGTTTGTTATTGACATGGTTAACAGATTTTTCTGGAAAAACCTTAGGGGCTGGTTTTCACACATTTTCTCTTGTTTCCATTTACCCTGTGGATATTCTCTGATGTGATAGGCTTGGAGGTGTTTGCCCGGGTGAAAAACACACAAATGCCAGTAAGGGCCACATCTGTGCCTTCCGTCACAAAGACCTTGGCTTTCTTACTGCGAATCACTGAGGACGATACGGCTACCAAAGACACAAAGACAAATTCATCTTATTGCGTATCTTGCTTGGGTGCAGTGTAACAGTTGTGAGAATTGAAGGATAATCATCACTGAGAATATTGAGAATTACAAACAAACAAAAAATAGTGACATATTCAGATTTTTAAGAATGATTCAGATTTTTTTTTAATGATTACTATTTTCACAGTAAAATTCACAGGTTTTACTAACCTGCGTCCACAGGCTCTGTGTCCTGGTAATATAAAATGAGGTGAGGAAGGCCATTGGCAGCAAAAAACTGCTCTATCCGCTCAATCTGAAAGATCAGACATAATACTGTTAAATAACACTGTATAAAATCAAACACGTGTAATCGCTATCCTACAGCATGCTAATCTATGACTAGAAAATGTGGAGAACATGTTCTTCGAAACCAAACTAAGACTCCAAGAAATATGCATGTGGAATATTGTGAACCTGTGTGCCCTCCAGTATGGCATCTTCCACTTCAGCTTTCTCCAGGCCCACACAAGAGGACACAATGCTGAGTACATAGTCATGTCTGCTGTCCAGCTGTGCTCTCTTGGCCTCACGCTCTTCCTTCAGCTTTTGCTGTGTGATAAGAAGATGTGTCCACTTTAGCATCAACATTTTGACATGCTTTTATAAATGGTTTATTAATATCAAATAGGATAGGTGTGGCAGGACACTGTACTGCATGCGTATTTTTAACTTCTTGAAAAAAACTATGTTGCACTTCAAACTATGTTTAATTCAATCATTTATCACATGCTCTGCAATGAATATAGAACAATGACCTTGATTGTGAATAAATAATTGCAACCCCAGTTCCAGAGAAGTTGGGACATTTTGTAAAAAATAAATACATTTTATTTATTTATTTATTTTTATTATTTTTTTTTTTTTAAACCTGTATTTAATTGACAAAATTACAAAGGAAAGATTTCCAACGTTTTCACTGACCAATGTAAATGTTTTTTGTAAAATATGAACACATTTTGTTTTAATGGCTGCAACACATTCCAAAAAAAATGGGACAGAGGCTAAATCAAAGTGAAAAGGTTATAGAATATTCATCCATGTTAAACTGTTTTGAAACTGTTTTGAAACTATTCACAGTAAGCAGGTGAATTGGTAATAGGTCAAGGTATCAGGTTTGGGGTATAAAAGGAGCATTTCAGTTTTTGCAAGCAAAGCTGCATCATGGCTCATTACTTTGTGCCGGATTTCATGAGAGAAGTATCAAACAAATCAAAAATCATATTTTGTAATGCAAAATTGCAAAGAGTTTAGGTCTTTCACCAAGTACCATACATAATATTGTGAAAAGATTCAGGGAATTCAGAGAAATCACAGTACATGTAGGGCAACACAGGAAACCTCAGTTGAATGTGCTTGACTTTTGACCCCCAGATGTCATTGCATAAGAAACCGTCAAAATAGCCACATGGGCTATATGAGTACTTCCGAAAACCACTGTCATTTATCACAGTCTGCTGCTGCATCAAGAAACGCAACTTGAATATCTGTTACTCTAGGAGAAAGCTATACATCAATTCGATGAAGCGATGCTGCCGGGTTCTCTGGGCCAGAGAAAATGTGTGCTGTGGTCGGATGAGTCCACATTTTAACTTGTTTCTGGGTAAAATGGATTTCGAGTTCTCGGTCCCAAACACCAAATGGACCATTCAGACTTTCATTAACGACAGAAGCAAAAGCAAACATCTGTCATCATATGGGGTGCAGCAGAGCAAACAGCATGGGTGACTGGCATATGTGCGAAATTACTGTTGACATGGAGGCATATATTGGGAGTGTACAGAGACATATACTGCCATCAGGATGACATCTTCCATGGGAAGGCCATGGTTATTATATCAAGACAACGCTACAACAGCGTGGTTTCGTAGACAGAGTGAATGTGCTAGACTGGCCAGCAGATCTGTCTCCTGTTATAAATGTATGGCTCATCAGGAAAAGGAGAATCAGACAGCAACAATCACAGACTGCTGAGCATCTGAAGTCTTGTATCAAGCGAGATTGGACAAAAATTTGTATCCTCAATTCCTAAACAATTAAAATTAATACTGTAATTAAAAGGACCATTGATGTGACACAATGTTAAACATGCCACTGTCCCAACTATTTTGGAGTGTGTTGCAGCCATCAAAATCAAAATATGTTCATATTTACAAAATACATTTACGTTGGTCAGTGAAATCTTTTCTTTGTACTTTTGTCAATTAAATAAAAGTTAAACAGAATGAACAAATCACAGATTCTTGATTTTATTGCATTTTACAAAATATCCCTGGAACTGGGGTTGTAAATAAATAAATAAATAAATAAATAAATAAATAAATAAATAAATAAAGTTTCTTGTTTTAAAGAAATGTTTGATAAGTCTGCTTTAACTAACTATAGAAATTAACTAGCAATACATTTATTTTCTTCATTAAAATGCTTAGATTCTGTAATACCACTTAATAAAGGTTCAGATTATAACGAAATAATAATAATACTAATAATTAATTAATTAGAATACTGGCAAAGATGTGTTCCTCTATCACTTTTTTTCCCCCATGATAACCAAACATAAAGAAGGCAGACAGAATGACAGCTGTATTGGTGACAGTGATTCTTTGTTATCAAAAATATAAATAATGAAATTATTTTTGAAAAAAAAAAAAAATTATTATGAGACCTGAAGGTCCGCCTTTTATACTACTATACTTAGTATAAAAAAATGCATTTTAAATGTATTACTATTTTTATTTTTTTAAACAGGGTTGATACATTATGTACATTAGATACTGAGGTAACTGATCCTCAGTATCCTTATGTACATAATGTATCAACCCTATTTAAAAAAATAAAAATAGTAATACATTTAAAATGCATTTTTTTTATACTAAGTATAGTTCAAGTCTATTTACATATTTACTGACATATTGCTTGAGACTTACTGATATAAAAATTGTAATACACTTTATTTGGAGTACTACTGGTGCAAAAAGCACATTTTTAATATTAAGCCTGACATATGTTTTAATGTAACTATTGATGAGGATTGTACGATCTTTAAATACTATCACCCTTTAAATGCAAAATATTTAAAATGTACATAAAGTATACTTGCAATAGATCCACTTTAGCACAATCAAATATACTTAAGTATATCTTTAGTTGGATTTCAGCACTACTTCCACACAATTAAAGTGCATTAAGTAAAAACAGAAAAAAACACCATCTCAGGAAGGGCAAGCAAATAAAGCAGCTTTATAACATAGAGTCATACATACTTTAAAAGCAGTGATCTGACTATTTGAGATAATCGATGACTGCACTTCAGGCTTACATCTTCCAGGCTTCTTTTCATACATGTTATCCATGAGATCTTGTGTGCAAAGACTGCAAGACTATCAAGTAGCTTTATCTTCATCCAAGCAGACAATTAGTATCAGCCCCAACTCACATAACCAAGTATACATCCAAGAGTAGAAAGAAAAAAAAAAAAAAAAAAAAGGGAAAAGCTTTGATTAGATTTTCTCCAAGTGAGAAAATTGTCGTCCAGACTCGACTACTCTAATCATCTACCTAACTGACCATTGCTGTATCTTTGTTGTATCCCTGGTTTTCTCATGACAGTAAAAGCTGTAATGTTTTAGGGTCCTTGTACAGAATAAAGAAAAGACGACTTAAACAAAGCCTTAAATAGGCAGAGCAGAACGGGCCCCTCGTCAAAGCAGTGAGAGACAGTAAAAGTAGCTTGGCTGGGGTGCTAGGTAACACTGCAAAAAACAAAAATGAGCCAATAAACTAAGGACCATTTTGTGGGCCGGATACAGACGCTCAAGAAATATGTTTGTATTTTGGTCTTTGCGAAGATTTGCAACAATCTTCATTCCACGGGATGTTATTTTGTTCTGATTTCAATTGTATCATTTCTTATATATAAAAAAGTAACCCAGCATTGCCATCACACCAAATGCATTTGAATCATCAGAAACATATGAACAACTCACTACCAATCAAAATACATTTTTATGTACACTGTCAGGCAAAAGTTCGGGATCAGTAAGATTTTTAATGTTCTTTAAGTAAGTCTCTTCTGGTCATCAAGGCTGCATTTATTTAATCACAAATAGAAAAAAAAAAAAAAAAAAAAAAAAAAAACTACATTAATATTGTTTTTATTGTTTATTGTTTGTATTTTTTACTATTTAAAATAACAGTTCTCTATTTTAATATACTTTAAAATATAAATTATCTATGTGATTCAAAGCTGAATTTTTATCAACCATTATTCCAGTGTTACATGACCCTACAGAGATCATTGACATTTATTATCAATATGGCGATTTATTTATTCAGTGTTGGAAACAGCTGTGCTGTTTAAATTGTTTTGAAACCTATGATACTTTTTTCAGAATTCTTTGATGAATAAAAAGTTTAAAAGAACAACATTTATTCGATAACACTTCACAATAAGTGTACAATAAGTGTAACATTGCTTAATGTTAGTTCATGTACTAACTAACATGAACAAACAATGAACAATACATTATTACAGTATTTATTAATGTTTGTTAATGTCAGTTAATGAAAAACAGTCATGAAAAAACAGAGTAATGATTGTTTGCTTGTTAATTCACAGTGCATTAACTAATGTTAGCAAGCACAACTTATGATTTTAATAATGCATTAAGTTAAAATTAACATAATAAATGCTGTGAAGTATTGTTCATTCTTAGTTCATGTTAACTAAAGTAGTTAACTAATGTTAACTAATGAACCTACTGTAAAGCGTTAACATTTATTAAAATAGAAATCTTTTCTAACAATGTAAGTCTTTACGATCACTCTTTATCAATTTCTGAAGGATCATGTGACACAAAAGACTAAGTAATGATTTTGAAAAATCAGCTTTGCATCGCAGAAATAAATAATATTTTACAGCATATTAAAATAGAAAAACATTATTTTAAATTGTAATAATATTTCACAATATCTATTTTTTCCTGAACTTTAGATCAAATAAATGCAGTCTTGATAAACAGAAACACACTTCTTTCAAAAACAAATTTTTCTGATCCCAAATGCCTGAACAGCAGCGTATGTCAAAGTATTTTTGTTCTGAAAGCACAATGAAAGAAAAAAAAACATACTTAATACAACTAACCATATATCCCAGCACAAATGATAGATAGATAGATAGATAGATAGATAGATAGATAGATAGATTGATTGATTGATTGATTGATAGATAGATAGATAGATAGATAGATAGATAGATGATAGATAGATAGATAGATAGATAGATAGATAGATAAATAGATAGATAGATAGATAGATAGATAGATAGACAGACAGACAATCCTTCTTAGCCCCTATAGTAGTAACATAGATAAATAACTACTAGAAAAGAGATACCAGCATTCAGCCCATTTAATCACCTTGGCATCTTTCTGTCTCCATGCTGTTCTCATCTACCACAATTCGTTACTACTTGTGTAGAGGTGGCAGCTAAGAGCTCAGCTTAGTGCTGAATTTTTCATGCATTTTATCCTGGCAGTGGTGAGCTTGGTTTGAATACTAATTCCAAGCCCCCGACACTACCTTTTAGATGTATCCCATATTGGACACCGTCAGCATTTCAGGTTTTGGAGCCAAAGGGTATATGAAATTCATTGATTAAGCATTGACAGCTGTTGCTTATTATGCAATATGGCAGCATGATACAGCCATAATTGCATGCAAATTAACTGACAGATGAAAGCATGCAACAAACAGCATGCCTACGTCAGCATTCTCATATGTGAAAACTCATCACTTTTTGTCGTATCAGTTTTTGCAGTCTTTGCATTTCATATAACGGGAGGTCTTGCAGTGCTGGTATGATAGAGGGCCCACTGAATTTTAGAGAGAGAAAAAAATACAAAACAAATTATAATATTAAATAAAATACTTTTAAAAATGCCAGAATTTACATAATGTAACATTATTGCTGATTTTTAAAGATTGGTCATAAATCATGCGATTAAAAATAATTCACATTCACATTCAACAGTAAGAAAATATTTTCCTTATAAAATTCACTCATACATTTTTTTTCACTGTATAAACCAGGGTTTTATATACAGCTGCCTTTTATATTTCCGAAAGGTGGTCCCTCACAAGGGCATAATCATAATTTAGAGTCCATGGTATCAAAAGCGAAACACTAAGGTGCCCCTAAGGTGAGTCAAAAAAAAAAAAAAAAAATCGCAGCAGTAGGCTGAAAATGAGACAAGAGGATTTTTTTTTTTAAATAGATGTCAATGGAGGAGAGACTTCAGTATGCTGAATAAACTGCTTTTGTGAGGAATGAGGAAAAAGCTCAACACATAATGAATTTATTTCCAATAACATGTTTGCCATTAAATATTTATGTTGGAATAAACTTGTTTAAACTTAAAATGACAAAATGCTGTTTTATAAGAGAACTAAGAGGATTTTGCATCAATTGGTATTCAGTTCAACCCAGGCTCATGAAAATATGTGCCGTTTCTACAACACCATAATTACATATCTTACCAGACAGCACAAGTACATCTGCAAGATGTCTGTTAAAGACAACTTGATCTGGAAAGCTTCTGCTGTTTACAAGCATCTGACAGATGTCTGTAAGATGTCAGTTTTACATACATTCTAAATCATAAACATCTTAAAGACATCTACAGACATCTACATAGACGTATTGCAGATGAGCAAACACCCTAAAAACTGTCTTCCAGGTGTAAATGCAGACATCAAATAGATGCCTCCCTGTGATGTATGTAGTAGCATTAAAAATAGTAACCATCATAAATTATATATCATTTAAAAGCTTAAAACCTCAAAATTCATCCTGTGAAAACCACTGCGTTACCATGGAAATGCTATTTTAAATCTTTTAGCGTTCTCCTCCCCCCTTAGTGGGTGGTGTCAAGTGTCATATTACAAAATGTATTATGGTATTTTACAATCAATTTACTGCCAATCAGTAAACTGGTTTGGACCCAGGATTTTGTATTTGTGTCTCTTATTTCGTTGTCTATCTGCCCACCTAATATAAACAATCTAGGACATAGTGAAATATGAACATCTAAAACCAAGCAAATGTGTTCACAAACTCTTTTCCAGAAATCTTGAATTTTTTTACAAGACCAAAGGGCATGGGCTAAATCACCAATCTCAACCTTACATTTCCAACAATAAGTAGTATCTTTTAACCCAAGTTTGAGCAGTCCAGTAAAAACGGTGCAGAATCTTAAACTGTATAATGCGTATTTTTGCATCCCCAGATGCCGTATTAACATTCTTTAAAATTCCATGCCACTCTTCGTCATCAAATGTCAGGTCCAAATCTCTTTCCCATATTTTTTTGAGAGCCTGTGAAGTTCCATCACTAAGACTTTGAATCAACCAAGAGTAGTACATGGATGCTTCATGACCCTTCCCATATATTGAAAATATTGTACGGTAAGCATCTGCTGACCCAGGAAGCTGTGTAATAGAACCAAAAGTTATACATAGTAAATGTCATAACTGTAAATATCGGAAAAACGGGATCTAGATATATCATACTGCTGTTGTAAATGTTCAAATGATTTCAAACTACCATTTTCATATAGTTTAACAATGCCCCTCTTTGCCCAATCGTTCCAAAAAAAGGGATTACGTTTAAGCAGGGGTCAAAGCTACACAGGTAAATTTAAACTTCTATAACTTTTTGATATTTTCATATTTCAGAATTATTCTGCAATAATCTGCTGATCTGTGTTCTTTAAAAAAAGAGTCCAACTTTACGTCTGTATTCCAAAGCATTCATGAATTATAACAATTTGAGTTTGGATACTGCAATTTTACGTCTATGTTCAAAAACATGGGGTGACAGTTAAAAGGTTAAAGATTTTTGCTGGTCACCAAAAGGACCAAAACCCATGAAATCACCATTGCGCCCTAAACAATTAACCCTTTCACTCCTCTGACCTCTCATACATAAGGGCTTTCCTCTAAAATCTGCTGTTGCTTTTGGCCAAAACTGTGAGATAAATGACTGCCAAAGAAACCTTTCTGACACAGGTAACAGACTCTGAAGTCAAGTGAAGCCATCTAGATGACAGTAGGTGAAAAGGGTGAAGATTTATAGTCCAGCACAGAGTCAAATGCTGCAGCAAACAGGCTAACAAGCCTGGGCAAGCAGAAGGATACGTAGCAATTGACCTGTGTAGCTAATGGGAGTGATCATTTGGCGTGGGAATGACAGATCAGTGTTTCCTCAACCATGACTGCCAAAACAACTGGAAATAAATGATAAGGCTTCAACGCTAGCCGTCACCTAGCAACGCAACACACAAGACAAATAAAAAGATAACCTTAGCGGAGGAAGATTTTCCAGATGAGCAGACAGCATCAATCTCCAAACAAATATAACAGTTCACGCCAAGACAGAGCAGCGCGCTACTTATGTTTCAGAGCAAATACATATTGAGAATCATTCAACATCTTTTGAGAGCTTGTGAATTCTGAATGGAAAGCCTGTGGTATTTTGTGATCATGAAGTGCCACAACGAAAGACAAAATAAAACAATTATTAAAACTGTACCTAAAAAACCTAAATGAGTTTCTGTGCTACTTGCAGGTGAACACTGAAGGATCCTAAAATTCCATTTAATTTTACTGCTGCTTTTTAAACAGTCACCCAAAAAAGGATACATATTTCACTCAATATTATTAAAAGGTAATACAAACATACATAAACAAATCAACAAACTTAACACAGAATTTAACTAAAATCTATCAGATGAATAAATATTATTTTCCATTTTAAAAGATGTAGTAGAAAACATGATAATCCTACCAAATAGGCAATTCTCATTTCTTTTGAGAAGTTTCATGCCTCCAGTGTAATTTGTTTGTTTGTGGGTTTAACTTCAATTATATGTTCATAAATTGGAATGAGAAAATTTTTAAACATTTAAACATTCCAAGTAACACTAAATATGGATGCTGCTCTGCCCTGTTGTGATATCCGACAGACACTGTAAACCTGAGAAGTAAAGGTTCATCTTACCTTGTTTTGAAAGTCTGGTGTAGTGGGCAGCATTTTTACCACGAGTGCAGCCAAGTGCTTAAATAATTTCCAGTTTAATTAAATACTGCATGAGATCACAGAGCATGTGCGGTATGCTAAACACCTGAAATTTTGCTCTAAAATATTTTTTTTCCTTCATTGGCTCTCTATCCAGTTCTCTGGTGTTGTCTAACCACTTGTGCTCTGGTTGGTTAACATAAGAGGTCTTGGACCTTCTCAGATATCAACTGTGAGGCTAAATGGACCATTGTTGTTAAGTCTACAGTTACAGACAGAATGCCAGCCCTCTGAAGGATGAGAGGGAATATTTACACTTCCTCACAATCTAACACTTTATTCATCAGTGGGACAATGACAAGTCAGCTATTCATTCGTATTGTGAAGGGGCATCTACATAATGGGATGCCCCAGTAACATATGACCATTCACAGCTTGTTGAACTAACCCACGGGCTCATGAATGTGAATGAACTGTATTATAATCAGACAGAAACTGGGTTGGAACCTTGTTATGTAAAAGCTTCAGGAAAGTGGTCTCTTTAAGTACACCTAAATGGCCTTTTTTATTATATTATCAGCAGTTATAATTGTTTTTGATGTAGTTTTAAGATTTAAAGAACAATACAAGTGCTTCAATCATCTATTACCAGTCTCATGGTGAACCTGCTGAAGTTAGCAATCAATATGGATGTTCTAGCAAAACCATTCTGAGCAGAAAAAATGTGTACATTTGTTAAAAACAAGATGCTCCCTGCACATTAGCAAGGCCATTGACATTCTGGTTGCTAGATGTGGCTTGGTTCTTTTAGTAGAATTGCAGAAGTTTGATTGCAGAGAAAAGTAATGGTACACGTCTATTCAACAAGCTACATTTTCTGAAGCATCATTCATATTCATAATACAGATGGTGATAATACAGATACTTTACATTTTGTACAAATCCATAATCACATGTATGTGCATTAGTAATAGTAATGCATGACGTACCAGGCATAACTATTTTATTAAACTTCAGATCTATGTTCTTCTTTACAATCATTAAAGGTTGATTATATGTTGCATGTTCACTTTAGAGACAGGAAGAAAGCCCTTGAATCTCTCTCAACGAGTATTCAAAAGATTTCTGAGAATAGTAAGTCTGTTATTATTCATTGCTTTCTGAATCCAATGCCTGCCTTTCCACATACAATGACCAATTAAGAGCCCTCAAACTCATACAGTACAATTGGTTCGTGATCACAGAGCACTGTGTGCCCACATGGGAGCTTGAGTGTTTGATACCGGGAAAATGATTGTGAAGGTTTGCATTTAAAAGCAGTTAGGTCATCAATATTTCACTGTGGCTATGACTGATTTTTTTAACAGGATCTGCCTATAACGGGGGGGGCATGTATAACAAGATCCTCCTGCTGAATTATGCAAAGGATTTGCAAACTGGCTCTCCAAGTGGAGAACATACATATGAACCCCATCACACACACTTTTACTTGCACGTACACTTGCACGTACAAGCAGAGTTCAGTCCACTTGTTATCCACAAGTACTGAGTCAGGCTCTAGGTCTCATTAGCGGTCACTCTAAGACCTTTTCTAAAAGAAAAAAAAAACAAACTTTTGTGCAAAATCCAATAATGCTTTCCATCAGCACAAACAAGAAACCAGGTACAGAAGATTTACATCAAATCGATCTTCTCTAAGATACCCCTAATTGCACAACTGTAAGGAATCAAAGGTGATTTGTCATTTAACAAGCAGAACTTGCTCTCTGCATGCAAAGCTTCCATACCAGCAATCCCATTATGAATTTGGGCTGTTGCTTTGGCATTCATTTATTGGGAAATTTATGGGTTTGCAGATCTAAATGCTAAATATGTCAAAATTGCTGACTGAGATGTTCGTGGGTTTCTTTATTTTCTACACCATTACTGGCCAGAAATAATTATTTTTAGGCCACCATGGAAGGATATATAATTGTCTTTCCTTCCAGACAGTAATGAGATCTCAGCAATATCACAATTAGAGAATTTAATGTGAACGCTACACATTATGGTCAAATATAGACATCCCCTTATAATTAACAAGTTTACGTTCTTCCAACCTGCTCTCAAAGCCTAAGCCTGAAGCTTTCTGAAAGCGTAAATCTCGCCCGACTGGAGTACTGCTTTACATTTCCGGTCTCTGGTGTTTCTAGTCAAATTAACATATCTTCCGAGCAGATAATGTAATGTTAAACCTGGGCGCATTTTTGTATTTTGTTATATTGAAAATGTTTCATCTTTTAACATGGATTTCTATGGAGATCGGAACACGAAAGCACCAAATAAGAATCCAACATGATGCTGCTCATCGGTTACTCAGGAAAAAGGTAGATACAGATTGTGTCAAAGCAGCTTTACAGTGTCAAACAGAAAAATAGTCTGTCAATAATTCCAAGAGGACAATAACAGACGGTCGAAGTGGGGTGTAGGCAGATAAATCCCAACTAATTTCCCAAAACATAAAAAAGTTATGAATTGTCATGAAAGTGTAATAGCTCTTCCAGTAATCATCATACAATGACATATGTCAATATAATTGTTACATAACGTATGAATATTATTATAAACCTGATTATATGAGCTATTTGCTGTCCACGTTAATTTTACAGCTCTGCATTGTGTGTGTGTTGTCTCATTTGTGTATTTTCCCCCTGCAATTTCAGGAAAAATATCTGAGAAAAACGTTAATACTTGAATGTTGATATGAAACATAAATGAGAATGAAAGAAACAGCAATAAATAAAAAAAAAAAATACTGTATTGTGTATCATGGTGTACATTTAATTTCTGCTGAATGACAATGTAACAATACATACTGTATGTACATGAAGACAATGTAGCCTATTATTTTGTTCATGTCATACTGCATGTACATTACACACAGGACTTGCACGTTTGCACATTCATACCCTGTATTATGTGTGTCTTAAGCAGTACATTTTCCACCAGCCCATTAACAAAAACAAGTAAAGATTCTATTTTAGTCGGTTCTAAATTTTGCCACAGAGTTTTGCCGCCATCTAGTGTTTTGTAAAACATATGGGGAAAAATGGAATCTAAAAGATATACTTTCAAATGCCGTAACAAGGCTTTGTTCGTTTGTTTGCCATCATTAGTAGTCTATTATTATAATAAATATGTTTTGAGTTATGATTACTATTACTGCTATTTTAAATGACAACATCATAAACATAAAAAGTTGCCAGTCTTTCTCATTCTACTCTCATTAAGCAGCATTTTCAACACTTAAACATAGGCTTATCACAAATTTAAATCCCAGAAGTTGACTACAGGCTAAGAAGCCCTAACATGTGTGCCTTATACAGTATGTTGTTTCAAAGACTCTCACAAACATTTCATAACATCAATACAAAGGCAGTCTGGTCTGCTCAGAGTTGAAGAAAGAAAGAAAGAAAGAAAGAAAGAAAGAAAGAAAGAAAAAAGAAAGAAAGAAAGAAAGAAAGAAAAATAATTTTCCTGAGCATGTTTTATTACTATTATTATTATTATTATTGAGATGATTACACAAACAAACAAACAAACAAAGAAAAAAAAAAAAACCGCGTGAATGTGTGAGGTGATAAATAGAAGAGATGACGTGTTAACTGAAATCAAGCAGACCTGCATCTCCTTAATGTTGTCCACTGGGGCAGAGAGCTGATGAGATCCTCTGGACCTGATGTTTGACTTTACTGACCGGTAACTCAAAGCCATGATCTTTCCACTGACCTTTTAAGAAGTTTATAGGTTTGTAAATCTCATCTTAAAGCTACACGATGATTTTCCACGCTGTCTTCTCGGCGTCCATAACGATTTTAGTGTTGCCCATGCTGTGAACGCGCCTCCCAGCTCACACTTTACTTTCTCCACTATAAATTGTTGTTGGCAGTTGCCATGGAGATGCCGACGTCAGGGGTAACGTTTTAGGGGTAAAAATGAAAGTGCCCCGGTCCAGTAAGACAATAAAGGTCCGTATCGCCCTTATATAGACGCCTTTTTGCTGTTAGAACGACTATAAGCTGTAAGAACTGTTTCTAATGTTCATATCCTACGATATATTTCCGTAATAATAACAATGTTATGTTAAGGAATGTGGGGGGCAAATCATCTAAAGTCAGCAGATTTATATTACTCAAACGGAGTAGCTATAAGATTTAGAGCTTAAATGAGTCCTGTTTTAGTAATGTACCATTGAATACTAAAAGTTGTGCGGTTGCTGTGATTGTGAAGGGTCTGACCGGAGTTCATGTTCTGCCGAAGTTTTTCCAAAACACGTATAGAGGGCGCTATAATTCTACTGTACGACTGTAATTCCCGAGCACTTTCACTAGAGGGCTCAATTGTTTTAGTTCTCACATCATTTTATACACGTTACATTATAACATATTAGGTCAGTGAACAGATGGGTGAATATCGAAACATTGATGCAGTGCTGTTTAACAACACCTTTACGCGGCAGGATGAATAGAGTAATATGCTGAATAGAATAATAAATGTAATATAAATGTATGTATTTAATTTTAATCATATTCCCATGTGAATTATGCATCAATTATACACACGACGTGTGGGTTCCATAAACTTTAAGTGATGTTGATAATAAAGCCACAGACAGAAATGGCAAAATTAAAAATCAGTTAATTCTTTTTACTTTATTAAACGTAATGTATACATCAGCGAATGTGTAGCCATTATGCTCTGCCTCAGAACTAAAATAATAAAAATGTAACTATTGGGACTGTTGAATCTGATCTGTAAATTGCAGTGAAGTTCTAAAATATTTTATTTAGTTGATCAGTGTGTTGAGGACTCCATCCTTCTCACGACTGTCAGGCTTACAGATAGCATCTTTTCATGAAAATTACCTTACTGGTATATATGTCTCCAAAATTGACATTTGTTAAAAATATATTACCTCTTAAACATTTTTTTTTAAGTTCACTCATGTATGCTGCAAGAAAAATATTTAGAATTTTACTTTAGATTTTTACTAAAACAAACCTATTTGTAAATAGAGACAAATAAAGAATTGTGTAAGTAATTGTTTACAGATGAATGGGGAAAAAAAAAACCCTAAAAGTACTTCCTAACGTTTCGTAAATTTAGGCTACTGCTTGTAATATAGCTGAGCTGACCTGTGGGGGGTGTGCGGGGTAGTAGGGGATTCCTGGAGACCCCCTTCTTGAAGAAGACCTCCCCTCTCCCTCCCTTCATCCTTCTCCTCCTCTCTACCAGCTGAAACTCAGGAGCGCCGCCGATCGGTACCGACACCTCTCCAGCGAGCTAAAGCCAAGATGGAGGGTCCGTGCTCAGCGAGTACAGGAACGAATCCCCGCACTCCAGTCTTCGCTTTCCAATGAAGAGGATTTATTCCCGATCAGTCACTTGATCTAGGAAAATCGACACTGATCCGTTTGTTTGGGGAGCTTTGTTGAGGGAGAATCATTGATCCGAGGATGAGTTCAGGGGAGGGAGAGGACACATCTAAGGAGGCGGCCGACATAGCGGCGTTTTTTAAATCCGGTAAGTGGAGAAGAAGAGAGGGGCGCGCGGTTCGGTGTTTTCGTGATGAGGAACCCGCTGATCCGGATCCCGGTTCACGTCAATGATGCGTGACCGAACTGATCAAATCATAGATCCGAACATCTTTTTACCCCCTCTGAGATGTTAATGATGGTTACTGTGAATCTGCAGACGTGATTGTATGGCCAGATAGAGTTGGCAGGTTAAGATATATAGGTCAATCACTTTGCATGCTTTTACATGACATCATTTATTTGCAATATGACGTTACATGTCAATGTGCGCGAGCATAGTCATGAAAGAAGTCAGTACACAATCCAGTAGCTTTTTTTCTTCTTAAAACCTTATGTCATACGTCATTGTTTATAAGCGTGATGTTTGAGTTCACAGTGAGGTGACGTCATAAAGCTTGGCTCAGGCAGCTATGGATTTTTAACGGTGCTGCCATGTCAGTGGTGTCATGCATCTCAATGATGTAATACATGACCAGCCCACTGCAATCATTCACGTTAATACACTATTACTCTACATTTCACAAGCGGCACGTTTCACCATCATGGTGTGAATTTTGAGCTCATTCTGCTTCTTTATGCACCACTTTGGCAATCCACTGGTTGGGTTGTTGCAGTCAGCTGTTGCTGTGATTTTTGTCAGCTGTCTCTGCAGTACCAGGTGCATCCAAGAAGGACTCTGTCTGTAATGGGCCATGGACACCCTGAGTGACAGCAGGAGTGTCACAGTATCACCATCTCTCTCTTCTCTCTTCTTCAGCCAGTGCTTTCTAGTGATGATGCATGAGCTCTCTGTGTCATGTTGCATATTGTTCAGCTATTCAACTTTATTGTGAGCAGTAATGAAGCATGATATGACAGCAAATAAGGTACTAAGAAAGAATAATGTATGGGGAAGCAGCTATATTAATGATCTCAAGTATGAGATTTCATGTGAAAAAAAAATGCACATGCATTAATATTTGTGGGGGGAAATCTAAGATGATTTGCTTAACATACCGTACCTGAACACAGCAACTAGGTTTTAGAAGCTCTTTTGAGAGGGCAAACGTTATTTTAACTTTTGTTCTCACAAAAACCTTCCGAAGGCCGGTTGCTGTGTTTAGATACTGTATATGTTAAAAGGTTTCTATTGAAAGCTTGTAAGACCACCTGTTTGGAAAAAGAATGAATAGATAAATGGAGTGTTTATAGTTACAATAAATTAGATAACAAATAATGCTAATAATACTTAATAGCTAAGGTGGGAAGAGTAACTGATATATAATAAAATGGCTGACCATTTTTAAAGTTTACATAGTGAGTTAGGGATGGGTCGTATCACCAAAATATAGGTAATTTATACAAAATACAGTCTTTTTTTGTTTCTCCAATTCATGTTATATAATCAGTAGGCAATAATGCCTATTTATTTGATAATCCAGTAAATTACATACTTCACAAATGAAAGATACTATTTATTTTATTTATTTATTTATTTATTTATTTTTTTGTATTTTTAGTTTAGTTTAGCTGAATTTGATGGAAGCAAAGCAAAAGATAAGATTATGCTTGAATCTCTTTAATCTGGCATCATTGCAAAAACAGCAACTTCACCTTATATAATAATTAGGTCAAAAACTATTGACTCAGAATAATACATACAGAATTCTGATTTAATTAACGTTGTCAACATTAATTTTATGTATCAGTTTCTGTCCTGAGCTTAAGTCATATTACAACACATCCTAATGAGGAGTTGGTTATTGTTTTTAACTCACCTCTAGAGGCTGTGTGTTCGTTTTTTACCAGTATAGAATACTTCCAAAAGTTGTTTTCTATGGCCATTAATAGCAAAAACCGATAAAAGAGTTTGCTTATAGTCTAGGATGAGGTTCAAGCCAATATAGAAATTTAGATGTAGGTGGCTGCACCTTTTTGTGGCAGTTTGTTGAAATTAACACAGCACTGGCCCCTGTTAAGCTGATTAACATGCTCACAATGCAGTGTTTGGTTAAATGATTCATTTAATTAATAAAAGTGTAATTACTTAAACAGCATGTAAGTTGCTGGTTTGCTCAAGTGGAGATCTGAGTGTCAAGAAACAAGGTGTCATATGTGTAAGATTCACACTTCCCGTTAGAGCAAAGTCTTTGTATCCAGGGGTCTATTTTAAAGCACTGCAGCATCCTAGGGCAGTGTTTCAGAATGAAGGCTTCTCTCTCTGACTCCTCCGGTCGGTCTGTTAATTGCCCCACGCCTGCTCAACACTCAAGTTTTGGCACAGACAAGCCTTCTCTCTGGCTGTCTTTGCGTTAAACACATTTTGTGTTTCCAGAACATTGGATGTCTCATCAGTGCCCTACTTAGTCACTGAGCATTGAATGCAGTCTCTCTGGGGCAAGACGCCCACCTAAAGAGCTTTTGTTCGGTTCTGAGGACTGTAGCAGATCTTGCACACCAACGTTGGCCTGCATTCTGAACTACCTTTTGATGCTAGGCAAAGAAAATGGCTCAGTGTTTGCAAGAACCAGCACGGAATAGTGATGGTGGTCTGTTCACGTGGTTAGGGGCATCCTTAGTTGGATTGTGTGACAGATGTTTCGAAATATTGGTGGTATTGGTTTATCCTGTGAAAAACAAGACACAAACAGAATGGGTGCAATCCAGTGTGAGTTACATGTACAAAATTATAGTATATGGCTGTGTATCAGTAACAATTATTTTAATGGCTTTGCAATAACAAAATATGCTAATGCATTTAAATGGCGCTATACACTTAATTGGAACATTTCATTTTATACATTATGTAACAGGGGGTCCCTGCTTGATATCTGAGACAGTCCATTGGTAATTCAGTCTTACACATCTACAGGGTGGGCCATTTATATGGATACACCTTAATAAAATGGGAATGGTTGGTGATATCAACATCCTGTTTGTGGCACATTAGTATATGTGAGGGGGCAAACTTTTCAAGATGGGTGGTGACCATGGTGGCCATTTTGAAGTCGGCCATCTTGGATCCAACTTTTGTTTTTTCAATAGGAAGAGGGTCATGTGACGCATCAAACTTATTGGAAATTTCACAAGAAAACAATGGTGTGGTTTTAACGTAACTTTATTCTTTCATGAGTTATTTACAAGTTTCTGACCACTTATAAAATGTGTTCAATGTGCTGCCCATTGTGTTGGATTGTCAATGCAACCCTCTTCTCCCACTCTTCACACACTGATAGCAACACCGCAGGAGAAATGCCAGCACAGGCTTCCAGTATCCGTAGTTTCAGGTGCTGCACATCTCGTATCTTCACACCATAGACAATTGCCTTCAGATGACCCCAAAGATAAAAGTCTAAGGGGGTCAGATCGGGAGACCTTGGGGGCCATTCAACTGGCCCACGACGACCAATCCACTTTTCAGGAAACTGTTCATCTAGGAATGCTCGGACCTGACACCTATAATGTGGTGGTGCACCATCTTGCTGGAAAAACTCAGGGAACGTGCCAGCTTTAGTGCATAAAGAGAGAAACACACATCACATCATCAATGGCCCCCAAGGTCTCCCGATGCGTCACATGACCCTCTTCCTATTGAAAAAACAAAAGTTGGATCCAAGATGGCCGACTTCAAAATGGCCACCATGGTCACCACCCATCTTGAAAAGTTTGCCCCCTCACATATACTAATGTGCCACAAACAGGACGTTAATATCACCAACCATTCCCATTTTATTAAGGTGTATCCATATAAATGGCCCACCCTGTATATTGCCAACAATGTTTTTTTTATTGATTTATGTGTTTTCTGATTGGAAATACCTTTATAAATTAAGTGCTGCTACAAATTTCACTGTATGTACAAATTCACATGCATATTAGAGTCCACTGTATCTATTTTCATCAGTGTGTATACCATGCAACTTAAGACAGTACATAAATAGCAAGTATTGTGTTATATTGTGAACCATGTTGCATCCATCTTCTGTCTTGAAGACACAGCTCTTTATACATGACAGCACCACTTATTCACACACTTGTGGGACGATTGAGGTTGTCATGACATATTCAGCCCACTTCACAATGTGGCGGAACAGCTGAAGGCTGGATCACACAAAACCTGAGCCCTCCCTCAGAGTCTATCAGCAGCAAACCACTTCCATAGAAAATGTTCCCGTCTGAGCTGAGTTACTCTTTTCAACCCTTTGCTGCTCAGTCTCGTAATTGGTGCAGCCAAACCTCCTTTGAAGTCTGTGGCGATACAGAGCTGGAAATTGCGACTTCCGACCCCTCAATTCTCTATTGTGGTGGCACAGTGCCTTTTATGCAAAACATCTCAAGGGGTTGTTGCACCAACTTTCCAAATTTGTAATCACTCAACAGTCTGTGTTTAAAATTAAGGATTCAAATGAGGTGTGAAGAGCCGATGTGGCCTCATTCTGGAAAGGGAAGGACGTTATTAAGCTAATGGATGCCAAACCTTAAGATACTGTTTCACATCCTCTGATACTGAGGTGACTTTTTGACTTGATAAAATGATTGCCATATGAATGCTATAGTTTTCTCAATAATTGTGCCATTTTACCAAATGCAGACTAATGAAATTGCTCATTTCCTGCACTGGCAGTGTTTGACTTAAAGAGATCTGTCATTGCTAAAATCATTCTCAACTTACGTCTTTTTATGTGTAATTAGAGGTTAGCTAAAAGTGAAGGGAGGATTGTGGCTTGGGATATTTCCTAACATTGCCTCACTTTGATCAACTATAAAACATAATTACATTGGAAAGAAACATGCTATTTGAGACAATTACACATCTGACTATCACATGATATGATAAATTAGATCAAATTTTCCCCTTGTATGGTCACTTTATGTTGGATTGTGGGTAGTGCTAATGTTATGGATTGTAGATGCTTGTCTAAAGTAATCACTCCCCTATAAATTTACTCAGAAGGTACATTAAAATAATTTAAAGCCAAAGTGTGTAATTTCTGTGCCACTTGTATCACCAGGCAAAATTGTAAAAATTATTGTTTTAAAGTATGTTTCAATAATTTTACAGAATGCTATTAACAAAATTCAGTTACATGTCAAAAAAATCATTGTTTTTAGTCACGTGACTTGGCAGGGAGACCTGAATGGCAAAACATCCTTATGGGCCATTCACACCAAAAGCAAACTTGTAAACAAAAGCTTTCAACGCTTGCCCCGCCTCCAGGGTCTTCTGATTGGTCCACTGTTTTGGAACTGACATTGATGAGTGGCACTGCGTGAAATGGCTTTGCAATAACCTTTTTTTAGCGACACAGTGTCTTAAAAATGTGTTGCTCATGTGCAAGATGCTGTAAAAGACAGAAACGCAACAGTCATACACATCCGTTTAGCACCTGTTTACAATGGAAAAGTAGTGCATTGGAATAGAAAAACACGTTCTCTGTGAACGTCCTCTTTGAACTGCAGCACATGCCTGTCAACTTTCCATCTTATTCAAACCACAAATATTTAGATCACCTCTCAAAATAAGTAACCCTAAAAGCTATTTGAAAGAACTGCACTAGCAATCCATGCACAGTTAAAAGGCATTTTTAAAATGCTTAATGTGGCTTTATGTAATAAGACAGTAAGATTAAATTCAGTGTATACCTTATTTATGATTGTTTCTATATGCAGGCAAGCAGATGAGCCCAGAATAATAAACACAACACTAAACGGTACTTCAGATGTTTTCTTTGTAATGGTTTGTGGAAAAACTCGTACTGTGCATGTGAAACTTTACATGTTTCTGGATTGATCTGCTTTCCTGTGCATGTTTTATAGTATGGTTTATTATTAGCTGTATACTAAACTTGGTTTTTTAAATATCATTGTCTTGATGCATTTAGCCATATTTTCATAATGGTTTTCTGTGGAGAATGTGCAATTTAGCACATTGTGTTCATATACTGGGCACATTTGCTTGTCAGTATATCAGTAATGTGTATACTGAATTGGTCTTTTAAAATCAATAGATTAGTAGTCTACTTAGTAGAAATAATTGGTGGGCAGCAAAAGAAAGCCTTGTTTTGCCCTCCAGGTTGGTGTTCCTATAAGAGTGTGACATCACATGAAAATGAAGAATACTCAAGTATACTGAACCAGAGCCCAGAATCCAACTTATTTAATCTTAATTGCATGCTTGTTTACAGTAGCCCGTGCAGCTGAGCATAGCCATTATTGCTTGTGAAGTAGAAAGCCTTGCATTATGTAATATAATGAAGTCCTGATGAGCAAACATTATCTGACAATCCTCCACGCTAGTGCTGTAATGTGGTCACTGCAAATGCACAATTGATTCAAGTGGGAAAATAACTTGATGAAGGAAAGAAAGACAACAAATAGTAGCAATAAGCAAGTGACAGTACCACGGTATCGGATGGTAGTAGCATGGTACTGAATGATTATCATCCTCATATCATTGTATTTACAACATAGTAGGGGTGCACGAGGCACAGCCTAACACTATTTGAATTTCTCAGTTTGTGTAAATCCACGTGGGGTTCAGAGTATATTTTTTTATCCACATTAATTTCACACCTGTCTAGAAGAAATATGTGCTTTGTTTCATAATTACAGTGTATGTGTTTTTCGTTATTTATGTCAAAAGAAAGGAAGTGAAAAGTAACAACATGCCCCGTATGTGGGGTACATTGTAACATGTGAGGGGCACATTGTAACATGACTATATGACCTTAAAATGTTATCTGATCGAATGAAAAAAATATACACAACAAACTTAAATAATTTGTCAATAAAATAAAATGATTAACTTTTTCAAATAAAATAATGCTGTTTTTTAAGAATTAAAAAAAAAGATCAAATTTTTGAGGTTCACAATGAACACATCGCAACCATGTGTGGGACGGCCCTGATCGCAAAAGACAGCTATACACTGTAGTTCAAAAAATGTGCGCAAATAGATGAAACACATTCAGACATTCAGAAAAACACTTCCCTCCCTCCAAACACAGCTCTCATAGAACACGAGACACATAAATGAGCCAAAATGCTTTACATTACTTGAAATAATAATTTCTCAACATTAAACATTGATTGTCTGTCTTTATTCACCTGTTTCTTGTGGTTTCTTTTTAAAATCCGTACAAGTAAATAGTGAAAATTATGGCTAATGTCATAGAATAGCATAGTTTAATATAGCGGGGCACATTGTAACGCAGTGTTATAATGTTCCCTATCAGCGCGACTGGAATATAAAACTAGTCAGTGTCTTCTGCTGGCTTGCCAAGCATTAATCTAAACTGATAAATAACAGATTGGTGATTAAAATAATAGCAGATTTGTCTCATTTTAAATGAATACTAAAAACTGAGATGAAAATATTACTTCAGACAGAAATGTACTTACTGTGGTAAAATAAATATTCAGTGATATCTTCAAAAGGCTTTTGAATTTTGGCACACTTTCTTCTCTGTATACTGTTGCTATGGCAACTAGTAAATACAGTAAATTTGGTTATGCTGGCGTGTGTGGAAATATTTAAACCACGTGTGTTACAATTAACCTCACTTTAGTTTGTTCCCCGTGCACCCCTACTTCAAAGAATACAATCATGTTATTGTCAAAATTTGTACTTGAAGGGTTAAAAGCTTTTAATTTGCCATTCATGTCAGTGTTTCTGTCGGCTGTAATAGAATGTAAATGCAGAACAGCATTATGGTCCATGAATAGACAATGCAGCTATGTCATCTTCTTTAATCGGAAGAAGATTATTTCAGTTTACATCTCTCTCTCCATCTCTTGAAGGGGTTTAGAGTACATTGTTTTTCAAATGAGGAACAGATGTTTGAGGGGAGGATGTTATGGATGTGTTTATCTCAAAGCTGGATTTTGAAATGAAGGCAGATGAAGCCAATGGACTGCCCAGGAAAGGAAGTGATGCACACACAGATGCTAAACAGTTTCCTGATTTATTCAAAAGTCAAAACCACAGTCATTTAAACACTTGTGCTGTGTGGGCCAGTGAAAATACTCAATGAACCTTAAAGGGGATTAGATAAAGCCTTCATTAATTTAACTTATATTTAACCATATATTTCAGGTGCTTTTAATAATAATTTTATGGAAGCCCGTTTCTAGTAATTGTGGTAATAAAGATAATAAAGGTAACTGTGACTTTGTATCTTGCAATTCTGACTTCTTTTTCAGAATTACATGATATAAACGTTCAATTGCAAGTTATAAAGTTGGAATTACGAGATATAAACATGCAATTCAGAAATTTTTCCTCACAATTGCGTGTTTATATCTTGCAATTCTGACTTTTTTTTTTCTCTCTAAACTTGCAATTATGAGTTATAAAGTCCAATTCTGAGGGGAAAAAAGACTATTTTCAAAGTCAGTGCAACTAAGTCAGATATAAACGTACAATTCTGACTTTATTTCTCAGTATTGCAAGTTTATATCTTTTATATTCTGAGAAAAAAGTCAGAATTGCGAGATAAGTTGCAATTACCTTTTTTATTTTTTATTCAGTAGTGGAGACAAGCTTCCATATAATGAACCTATTTTACACTGCAAAACAGTGGTTTAGCATCGTATTATATTTTACTATAAAATGCTGTTTATGTAAGTGAAATGAATTAACATGAAAATATAATGTCCTTCCGTGATAAATGGTCACATATGTGTATATTTTGTATAAATAATTTAGATTTTATGTTGTGAGAACTCACGTCGCAAGTCATTTCATTTCAAATAAGTACATTTCAGATAAGTAAATTAAATGTAAAGTAGTAAGTATGACAGAATTCTCATTTTTCAATCACTCAGTCGTTATTAATTTTATTTAAAAATAATTGATGTCTAAAAATTTGGTGCACTGTGTGCATTTGCACTGAGGTCTTATCAGAGAGCGTCAGTCCTCAATGTGGGGGGTTGACTTAGCTGTATTCGGGGTTGACTCTTTAAAATCAGATCATATCACAGTCTCAGCGGGATACTCAATAGGCTAGAGACCATACTAACTGTAAGCCACAGGCTGAAGCACACACATGCTGGAGTGTTTTATCTGAAAAAAACACTTGCAATGGTTAACCCTCATTTATCTGTGAATGCTTAACTTCATTTTAAAGTGCTCAAGCAAACATAGTTGTCATCTTAATTAACAAAATGCCAATAAAACCAACAGGATAGAAATATAGAGATTGATAGGATGATAACAGAATTATGCAGAGTTTAAGTTGAAGGTGTCAACTTAAAGTTTTAAGAGATTACCCATGATTATTAGTTAAAACAAAATTCCAATAAATAATAATAATAATAATGTTTGAAACATTTTGCAGATAGTAGATGTAGGTACTGTACGAGACTTGTACTGTCAGATTATTCGGATCAAAATAGACTTTGCAAACTTTGAATGTTAAATTTAGCTATGCTTTATGGTTTCCTAGTCTCTCATCATTACTCTTCTGTCACATTTATGTAATGTGAATTATTCTTTAGTTCTGAGTTCTGTTAGACCATACTGTATGTTTCGAGATCTAAAATGCTTGTGCCTTTTCAAAACTTCACTTCAAAGTGTCAGGAAACCCCTTCATCTCTAAGAAATGAATGATGTACCTTATCTAACCCCTATCTCTTTCATTCTTTGTATTTTCAGAATGTTCTCTTCCAAAATGTGAACCCAAGCTTGAGTTACCTAGTCACACAGGTAAGAGTCTTTTATTGCTGACTTTTTTTATTTGGTTGAGCTTTTTGATATTAACCTTTTTTTTTCTCTGCAATTGTGCCATAAGGTTTAAGGGTGTTTATATTGTATTGTTGTGTGTCAGAGCTATGTTTTAATTTTTTCAAGTTTGACCTATAATGTTTTAGCACACTGATCAAATTAGTCTCAAGTTTTTATTAAGTTTTTTTTTTTTTTTTTTTTTTTTTTGTGAGAAGTTTAATCTAATTCATGTGCCACTTATATTGGCTGCTGCACATAATTGTTTGGTTTCAGTTTTGGTTTGATCATTTTTAATGATTTAAAACCCAGGTTCAAGAATATGGAATAGCATCTTTTATCTGTGAAGTTGATTCAGTTAAAGGTAGGGTAGGCAATTTTGGAAGGGCTAGCAATAGCAAGCCAGCTTTGAAAGCAATATATAAATACAAATAAATACATTTAGAGCACTTATACTGGTTGCTATCAGGATGTGACTAGACTTTAAACCAGCATTAAAAAAAAAAAAATTAAACCAGATCATCTACCCTGCCTTTAAGAGTATTGTTCTAGTTAAAGCCACTGAGCTGATTTCCCATTTGGCTGGTTTAATATATTGATTAATCTAAACCTGTTTATTAGCTTTCATTGGGTCATGCTACATTAGGTACCTGCATGTTAAAACTAGATATAACTCTTTTATTGTGAAGCTTTAAAACTAGATTTTGCACAAATTCAACCTAACTGAGGCTGAATTGTAGATGATACCATTGAACTGGGTTATTACACTATACTGAAAATCGCATTAAATGTTAAGTCTGAAAAAGATTAATCACTTTCCAGGAAATCAGACCTTTATATTAGGAAATTGATTTTTTTTTTCTCTTTAAATCAGGCAGTCGGGAGGTTCTAGGACGTATTTGGGAAGTAACTATACTTGACCCAGTTATGTCTAATATTAGTTGAACATTTGTTCGTCCCAAGATAATATCATCCGCAGCCAGCCGACACAGTTAATATCTGGTTCTTTTGATTTGCTTAGATTTGTTACAGCATTAGCTTTATTTTGCTTGATAACACCCTAAAAAGGATAACATTTGGCTATTTTCAAATCTAGTGTATGTAATACAAAACAAAATACAACATTTCTAATATTGCAAAAATAAATTTCTATGTTTGTGTAGAATTCGCCATGCTGTTTATATGAGCGATGCTGTTTATCTCATTGTTGCCCAAGGTGCACAGAACATTTCTGTGAGTGGCAATGATCTAAATCAGTTCAATAAGCTTGTCTAAAAATAAATGGGGGTGTACAACATTTCTTTGTTTATCACGTTCGTCCCGAACCGTACCTTTCATAGGAGACCCCAGCTTGTTATTTATTTCAAGCTGTGTCTTTCTTAATCAGCTCTCTAATGACTACTGAACCTCAAAACTACAGTGATATCATGTCAGCAATAAGGACAAATCTAAATCATTATGGCCAAGCCTTCAAGAATTTTTTTACTTGAACTAATAACATAAACTCATAACAACAACTGAGAAAACATGAGAAACAGAGAAAACCCAAAACCTAGCAAATCAAGTTTTAGGTTGATGATTGTAGGCAAGTGAGTTCTGCCCTTTTCCCAGCAGTGGTTTACTCTTTCTCTAATTGGAGACTGAAGTGTATTAGACCCATGCCGAGATGTGCCGGAATCTGGTACGTTCTCAGGTCCGGAGGGAGTCACTCACACAATGGACATCTCCAGAGGAGGTCTTTATGCTGTCTGCCAAAGTCCTCGACATGCTCATCACCCCCAATCAGTCCCACCATAGCTACTGGCCAGCAGAGTAAACATAAAGCCTCCAAAGATTCTTTAGTACCCAAAACCTTAAAACACCTCTTTTCAGACAGATGGACACACACATACACATCCAAACACTTTGGTAGGCTTCTGTCCAACCCAGCTTTCAAGCAGATTTAAGTTCTGTGATGTGTTGAAGTTTTAAAAGAACTTTGTAGTTCACTTAGTTTGACATATAAAGCAATATGGTATAAAGGGTGGTTAACACAAAATACTTTTGCAGTTATCTGAGGTTAGAACATTTCTGAATGGCCAAACGCGTTAAAAAGGTACTTGCCACTTATGCAAGGGTAACTGTTCAGTTAAAGCTAAAATGTGCAGGTTTTGGTGTTATCTGATTGATAGATGTGCAGTAAAGGGCAGGAAGTATAAAGAACTGACCAGCACACTTGGCCACACTGTCTAGAGACATCATCTTCTCAACAACATTTATAAATAGCTGACCTAGTCCAAGTGGACTATTTTCCAGGTTGCCTGTGAAATAGGGCTTACATATAACCAATAGCTACCATAGTTTTAAGATGCAGTTCAAAAGAAGCAATTGTTAGATCACAAAGCTTTCAGTTTTTTGTTTTTTTTTTTCTTTTTAGAACCAAACTCTTTATTTAAGTGGTGTCCAAACGTGACAAAAAAAAATAAAGAAATAAAAAAAACAATTTACAAGGGCTGTCAGATTTGGAAAGCAACAGAAGGGAATGAATTAACAATGTATGAAACCAATAAGATCATGGAAATTACTAGAGTCTGAATCAGATGAGAAAACTGGTTTCTTCAGTTTGTTTTTCCTCCATGTAAGGGTCGGGTGAGAAGAAAATAGTCCGTGGTACTTTAACATTTAATCTGTACACAGTTCTGAGGTTCCTGGAGTATGGAAGGGAAATACATGGTTTGTGATGTTACATTTTATCTATATTGTCTATTGTATTTCTACTTCCTAGTCAGAATACAAGGCTGCACTTGGGCTACATATGCATTAAATTTGGTAGTTATGTACAATTGATTTGACTATGTTTAAGGGTGCCACGTAGTAAAAAAAAAAAGTCCATAGGCCTGATTTATACACTGTTTGCAGTTGTAGAATTTAATGCCACATTTGTGGCTTCTTTTTTGGTGATTTTCACTGACATTAGTGTTAGTAAATACATCTCAACTGAAAATGATCATCACAAAGTTTAAGACAGACCAAATGATAATAATCCAATTGTATATCAGTTGAGCTTCAGAATCACAAGTGATATTAAAACCAAGCAATACTACTCTGGTTGCTTTCAAGTCACTGGTGTAAGAGGGACCATCTAATGTAATTGCACAATATTCGTCATAGCTTTATGACTGGCCCAAAGCAGAATTGTTATGTCACCATGTCCTGACCCTGTAAATGCTCATATATTAGTAATCGTATGACTCAGTTCACACATAGCATCTAAATGGTAATTTACAGATGATGGTGCAACATCTCATCCTATCAAATTGTCAGAACTGATTTATTGGTTTTTCACGCATGACCCATAAATGGTAAACTTCTGGTCATTTTCCAGAAAAGGCTGTACACTTAATTACATTTTTGTGCAGCTGATGCAAAATAAGGTCTATGTTGTGAAAGTTTTTTTTTTTTTCTCTTTGTCTCTGAAAGTGTCTAATTTCCTGATTTCACATCAAAAACTGAAGCACCGTCAAACACTTTTAGCATTACTATTATAATGCTAAAGATACTCCTAGGCATTGCTATATCCATCCAGAAACTCCATTGCTTTAATTGACCTATCAGTAATTTACTGCTGCTGGCTCGGACAAACAAATGGAGTTGCTAACTGTCTTACAGTGACAGCTGTCAGTGTGAAAACCTTGTCGAAGATGTTTTTGATCAGTTTTGGACACAGAAGGACCACCTCTCATCGAGGAGCATTCAAGTAGGACTTAAATGTGCCATGGACGGATATACAGCATCTCACAAAAGTGAGTACACCCCTCAAATTTCAGCAACCATTTTAGTGTATCTTCTCAAGGGACAATACTATAGAAATGAAACTTGGATATATTTTAGAGTAGTCATGTGCAGCTTGTATAGCAGTGTATATTTATTGACCCCTAAAAATAACTTAACACACAGCCATTATTGTCAAAACAGCTGGCAACAAAAGTGAGTACACTCTAAGTGAACTTGTCAAAACTGTGTCCAAAGTGTCAATATTTTGTGTTATCTAGCACTGCCTTAATCATTCTGTGCATGGAATTCACCAGAGCTGCACAGATTGTTGCTGGGATCCTCTTTAGATCCTCTATAATGATATCATGGAGCTGCTGGATGTTAGACACATGGTGCTTCTCCACCTTCCACTTGAGAATGCCCCATAGGTGCTCAATAGGGTTCAGGTCAGATCACCTGCACCTTCCTCAGCAAGGCAATTGTCATTTTGGTGGTGTGTTTGAGGTCATTATCATGTTGGAAAACTGCAGTTCGGCCCAGTTTCTGAAGGCAAGGCATCATGTTCTGCTTCAGAAATGTGCAGTACATAATGGAATCCATGTTTCCCTCAATGAACCGCAGCTCCGCAGTACCAGCATCACTCATGCAGCCCCAGACCATGATGCTACCACCACCATGCTTGACTGTAGGAGAGACACAATTTTCTTGGTACTCCTCACCAGGGCATCACCACACATGCTGGACACCATCTGAGCCAAACAAGTTTATCTTAATCTCATCAGAACATAGGACATGGTTCTAGTAATTCATGCTCTTGGATGGTTGTCTTCAGCAAACTGTTTGCAGGCTTTCTTGTAAGCCATCTTCAGAAGGGGCTTCCTTCTTGGATGACGCCAGTGCAAACCGACTTGGTGCAGTGTGCAGTGTATGGTCTGAGCACTGACAAGTTGACCTTCTACTTCTGCAACCTCTAAAGCAGGGGTGTCAAACTCTGCTCCTGGAGGGCCGCAGCCCTTCAGAGTTTAGATGCAACCCTAATTAAACACACCTGATCCAACTAATCAAGTCCTTCAGGCTTAATTGAAAACTGCATAGTATATGTGTTGGAGCAAGGTTGGAACAAAACTCCGCAGGGCTGCGGCCCTCCAGGAACTGAGTTTGACACCCCTGCTCTAAAGCAATGCTGGAAGCACTCATGCATCTGTTTTTTGAAGCCAGGTTCTGCACCTGATGCACAGAACGAGCACTCAGCTTCGTTGATCGACCCTTGCGTGGCCTATTCCGAATGGAACCCATCTTGGAAAACCTCTGTATGACCCTGGCCACAGTACTGTAACTCAGTTTCAGGTTTTTACTGAACCTCTTGTAGCCTACGCCATCTTTGTGGAGAGCAACAATTCTAATTCTCAAATCTTCTGAGAGTTCTTTCCATGAGGTGCCTTGTTAAACGTCCAGTGGTCAGTATGAGAGAATTGTACTCAAAGCACTAAATTTTAACTGCTCTAATACAAGATACACAACTTTGTATGGTCCAGTCAAGCAGACAAAAACATGAACATGATGAATAGGACATGTGGCTTTGCGTGGTTAGATGACATAGTGCTGTTATCACTTAGGGTGTACTCACTTTTGTTGCCAGCTATTTTGACAATAATGGCTGTATGTTGAGTTTTCAGGGGACAGTAAATTTACACTGCTATACAAGCTGCACATTGACTACTCTAAAATATATCCAAGTTTCATTTCTTTAGTATCGTCCTTTGAGAAGATGTACTAAAATGATTGCTGAAATATGAGGGGTGTACTCACTTTTGTGAGATACTGTATAAATGATTTTAAAATAAATATGGTGGGTAACATGATTAATTTGGAAGTGAGGGTTTACAGATCACAGTGCAAGCAGGAGAAACTACATGTTTTGGTTGTCATGATCGCAGATGACAACATCCAGGATCAACACTGTTTATGTACCGCAAGGGAAGATTAATTAATTTACATTTAACCTGTTTAATATGGAGAGACACAGAAATGTAGACCTTTAGCTGTTTAGGTTTGTACGTTAGCATGGACTTGTTAACTTTAACGTTAGTCTGGCTAGATTTAGCCAGAGATATTAACGATATTAACAGACATTAACGTTCTGCTCGAGCAGATGAGCATTGTCACTTAATGAGAGTATGACAAAGAGACAATTAATGTTGAATAATAAAATAAATTCCAAATTCCAGTGCCTGTTCCCCTCAGGATATCTGGAATCAGTGTTACAAGTTCACTAGGCACATTGTTTTATTATTTTTGTAGCATAAACACCATCAAACCGACGAGAGCTTTGGATATTCCGATGTTTCTCTATGGCCCCGAAACATAAAAATGACTGATTTCCGGCCCCCATGCTACTGATACTTAACTGCCTTTGGCTCATCTGCGTTTGAGATGAGGGGCTTGCCTTATATGTATCAGATTAAGATGCATGAGGCAAATGAGTTCCATATAATATGTAAAGGACATCTACAGTGCCCTCCACTAATACTGGCACCCTTGGTAAATATGAGCAAAGGCAGCTGTGGAAATAAATCTGCATCATTTATCCTTTTGATCTTTCATTCAAAAAATTCACAAAATTCTAACCTTTCATTGAAGTAAAACAACAGAAACTGGGTGGGGGGGACTCATTATAAAATAAATGTTTTTCTGTCCTTTTCCTTTTCCCAAAAATAACAGCTCTGAGTCTCTCCTATAATGCCTGATGAGTTTGGAAAACACCTGACGAGATCAGATACCATTATTTCATATAGAATAACTCCAGATCCTTCAGATTTCCATCTCCTTGTTGGTGCTTCTTTTCTGCAGTTCACCCCACTGATTTTCTATGGTTCAGGTCAGGGAACTGAGACAGTCATGGCAGAAGCTTCATTTTGTGCCCAGTGACACATTTTTGTGTTGATTTTGATGTTTGTTTTGGATCATTGTCCTAATGAAAGATCCAACCACGACCCATTATAAGATTTCTAACAGAGGCAGTCAGGTTTAGATTTTTTATCTGTTGGTATTCGATAGAACCCACAATGCCATGCATCTGAACAAAACGTCCAGGAACTCTGGCAGAAAAATAGGCCCGTAGCATTAAAAAATTCAGCAGTATATTTAACCGTGGGCATGGGATACTTTTATCAATGTTTGCACCAAACCCGTCTGGTGGATTAGCTGCTAAAAACCTCTTTTAAGTTTCATCTGACCATAGAAGCCAGTCCCATTTGAAGTTCCGGTCGTGTCTGACAAGTGAATATGCTGGAATTTGATTTTGGATGAGCGAGCAGGATTTTTCTTGAAACTCTCCTAAACAATATTTGGTGCTGTAGGGGCTATTTGACATTTTTTTAGGCTTTCTGGCCCCTAGATTCAACTAATCTCTGCAGTTCTTCAGCTGTGATCTTTGAAGAGTCTTTGGCCACTTAAATTCTTTTCCTAAGCATGCATTAGGACAGTATAGACACACATCCTCTTCCAGGCAGATTTGTAACATCTTTAGTTGATCTGAACTTATTAATTATTGCACTGATGGTGGAAATAGGAATTTTCAATACTTTAGCTGTTTTCTTACAGCCACTTTCTGTTTTGTGAAGCAATCAGCAATCTTGTCCTGCAGGTCAGAACTATAATCTTTATTTTTACTCCTTGTGATGGACGATTGAAGGGAATTTGGCCTTTGTGTTCCTCATATTTATAATCCTGTGTAACAGGAAGTCATGGCTGGACAACTTCATGCTCCTAGTCACCCTGGTATGCTAAAACATGTAAATATGGATGGGAATATATTTCAGAGATATTTTACTCATAATAATATCTAGTGGTGCCAATAATCGTGGCTAGAGAAAAACATATTTCATAATGAGATTTTCGCCAGGCTTTCCATTGTTTTACTTTAATGAAAGGTTAGGATATGTCTTTGCTCATATTTACCAAGGGTGCCAATATTAGTGGAGGGCACTGTATATTTTTATAATGATAAAGCAGGTTTATTAAAATAGCTTTATAATATTGCTAGCTAAAATGTATCCACACACACACTTAACTGTCTAAAAAAAGCACAGTTTTTATAATTTATTGCAAAAATTTCATAAGCACCAAAGGCATTTCACATTAAAGATGACGTAACACTTCTTCAGGCAGCAACTGTACATTACTGCACTGATCATAACGCAGAAGTGTCCCTTTCCAGTGCCTAATTCATTCATCACTGTCTGATGATCAGTATGCCAGCACTTTTATCAATAGGTGTTAGATTGCCAGTAATATCCCTATGGTGACTGCTTGACCAGTCATGCATAATACCATATTAGATTTTAGTCATATACATAGCCTATATAATCAGTATCTTCAGTTTTCCAGAATCTTCCTAAAGGTAGATAAAAAATACTGAGATATTTACTGAGCTTTGCTGGACACTTTATGCGTAAAATTGCATTATGTAAATGGCCCTCCCTGCTGTTTACATAGCACCCTGCAGTTAGTGCAGTGTGGGCTAATTCTAGTGTGTTTACTCAACGTAAACAGGCAATATAATTGTCCTCCAAGGAGTTTGTTTGGAATTGTGCTTAGAATGGAATATCAAGCCAACATGTTATTCCCTGAATATGTTCAGGGTGAGTAGATGTTTTTTTTGCATTTTTAAGTGTATTCCAGGTTTGTGGTGATGATTTCCTTCTGTGTGACTTTGCTAATGTGATTTCAAGTTGATTGATACACAAGCATGGCAGAATACCTTCTAAAGTGTTGGGGCCAAATTTGATTGTGTGGTAACACTTTAGAATAGGGAACACTTATTTACTATTAACTAGGACTTTTCCCTCAATAAATTCCTAATTTGATGCTGATTAACAGGTAGTAAGGTAGTTGTTAAGTTTATGTATTGGGTAGGATAAGGGATGTAGAATAAGGCCATGTAAAATAAGGCACTAATATGTGCTTAATTAATACTGATAAATGGCTAATATTCTAGTAATATGCATGCTAATAAGCAACTAGTTAAGAGACCATAAAATAAAGTGTTACCGACTGTGTTATAAACATATTCCTGCCAGTAGGTAATTGCATTATGTATGTATCATAATGTGGTTTATTCCCTGTTTAGCAGTGCAATTACGCTAACTTTAAATGATTCGGTTAAATGTAATTTAGTTTCAGGAAAAGTCAGTTAATTTGTCCAGCATCTGGAATCATGGTAAACTTAATCATAAATTATCCATTTCACAAATATCCAGTCAGAATTTTTTTTTTTTATGTTTCCAAAATGCATTCAGTGACACATGACACTGCTGCTTCTTCCTCAAAAGCATCCATGCATGTCAGCTGGGTCCATGTCTCTGGTGCTCAGATCACCACCATCTGATCAGCCCTGCCCCCAACCACCTAACTACCCAATCACATCCCACTGAGAATAGCTCTCATCCAATAGCAAACCATGAGATCATAATGGGTTCTGTCACAGAGCTGCGTGCAGGGGCCCTTGTATTGACTGTTGGAGATGAGAAGGGAAGATGGCAGTGAAAGGGAAGGGAGGGGAGAAATTATAGCTCTGGTTTCTTCAAGCCTTGCCTTACTACAGCTGCTGAGTGTGTTTATGGCTGAAGATTTTTGCTGGATGCTTCGGATAAGGAATAATGGCCTTGCAGATCCTCTCTGCAGGGATTTGTAAGTGATGCTTCTGTGATACCTGCTGTGACTGTGCAGTTTGTTGTGTTTTACTGCGTAATACAGCGTCATACCTAGGGAATTGTGCCACTCAGTGTGCTTTTGATTAACATTTCAAATACAGATCACTGTTGATTACACATGATGATGTTCTATTTTAAAACAGAATGTGTGCTTAGAGCTTTTTCCAGTGTCTCGGATGGGATATAGGATTTGACATTTCTTTTGTGTAAAATTCTGGTTTTGTTGCGTTTTGTTTTGTTCATGCTCTGTATGTAGCCTATATATAATCACCTTTAAGCAGTATGTATTATCTTCATCTCACAGTGATGTAGCAGTTCTTATATCTGCTAGATTATTCTATATGCTTAGTCTGCTGTGAGTAACTAGTGAGCATGGATTGGTCTTCAGTTCCCTGAGCTATAAGTGTCCTTGCTGGATTCTGTGCTTTCATTGGCTCAGGCCTCAGATGCCTGTACGGTTTGCTGCGGTGTGGTTAGAGGCCGTTAGAGTAATTTGCCTATATGATTTCCTCTTCTCAGTGCCGTGTGTTTTCAGTCAAGCAATAAAATTTCAAGCCATTGTTTCTTTACAAAATGAAGCATAGGTTTATAGGTTCCTAAACACTGCTGTGTTGAGGTTGTTCTTATTGAAACAGGAAGTTGGGGTGGGAAGGAAGTTTCGTATCCTATGCGTCTTGTGTTCAATATTTCAATCTTGACGTCAAATTGTAGGCCAGCCCAAAAGGCTATTTCACCTTGGGTTCCCTGTGAAATTGAATGTTTTGTTTTTGTTTTTTTGTTTTTTTCGAATAGCTGCTTTGATATATTTGATATATAAATGGCCTGTGGTTGGTATTTCTTGAAGAGACTTTCACATTTTGTTCTACAAAACTTATTTATTTATTCATTTAAGCTTTTAAAGTATTTACATTCTAGGTATTACTGTGTGTAGTTTATTAACTACAGACCTTATTTCACTGATACAAAAATAAATTAAATTAAATTAAATTAAATTAAATTAAATTAATTAAAAATAAAATAAAATAAAATAAAATAAACAGCAACTAACATGTTCAAGACCCAGAAAGGTAGTAAGAACATCATTAAAATATTCCATGTGACATCAGTAGTTCAACCATATTTTAAGAAGCTATGAGAATACTTTTTGTGTGCAAAAACGACAAAAACAATATTAAACTATTTCCTTCTTTGCCAACCATTCAGGAAAGTACCACAACACAAATGTGTCTGGTGCTGCTGGTTTAGGAGCTGCCGATTAGGTGAACTATACCTTTAATATTTGTGGTTTGTTTTTACTTTTTTCTTTTTTTTTTTTTTTTGTACATTTTAAATGTTATACTTGCTGAAGGTCATTGTATCAACTTTTAAGAGAGCACTAACATACTTGAGGACCTCAAAGCTAATAAACATGAGGTAATTAGAGGTTTATTTTATTTAATAAATAAATAAATAAATAAATATAAATATACCTAACTTTACAACTTCTTTCAAAAAAAAAAAAAAAACTTGTTCTTACTTGTGGTTAAGACATTTTGCATTTTATTTTTATAAATAAGACCTTATCTTGGCACCTGTTCTTCAAGGTGGTTCTTTGGAGACACTCCAACTCCCTGTCGACAGTGCCGATGTCTTGGCAAATCTTGAGATGCCCTAGAGAGCAAATTGGTTCAAAACACAGCGCATCCATCTGCACATACTGTCGCATGTTATATGTGTGAAGATGCATGCATCTCATTAAAGCTGGGAAGACAGAAGGTAGATTGATACACTTTCATATCTCAGAGCTATGAAGTAATTTAAGAGAAGTCCTCATCAATTTCATGATTTCCAGAATAAATTTTCATGTGCTTCCTATCATCACAGAGTGAAAGGCAGAGAGTGGTTCAGGAAACTGTGGGTTAATTTTGAATTCTCATCCCAGGAAATCCCACAACCTCACAACCTCGCAGGCTCTAAATATTTTACGACATTGTCAATATTCATCCATCTTTTAGAGGAAATGGTACAAATCACAGAGACTTAACTGCCAAACCAGCACTCCTCGGGTAACACTGCTGAAAACTCATTTTGTAAGATCATTGTACTTCCTCCATATTCTTTCTCTTAACAAACAGAGGACCCATAGGTAGTTGTATTTGCTGGTTTGTGGTGTGTTTAGTGTTTCACAAGGTCAGTTAGAAGAGCTTAGAAATCTGCTAAATGTGTCTTTAAGAAATGAAAATATTAATATATTATTAACATTATGATTTTCCACTGCTCTGAATCAATGTGTATTGTGAAAAGAGCTACAAATAAATTAAACTTTTGTCCATTTGGAGAGACATCACATGATAAAGGCATCACTGAATTAGTTGGGTCTCTTAAAACATTTATTTTATTTTATTTTATTTTATTTTATTTTATTTTATGTCCAAATTGGTCATACTCCATGAAGTTCCATATTTTTACAGTTACATTCATTTTCTGACTGTATTTCATGATTTATTTCAAGTTTTCATACGTTTTCTTATATAAAAAAATGACCCTGCAGCTGTCGGTCACACCGGAGATTAGCTTTCAGCCAGCATCTGACAACAACTCCTGAGCACAGCCCAGACTGTTATATAGTAATATATCCTCCCTATCCTCCTAAGGCAGGCATTGCTATTTCCTAACCCTGAGTTTGATGACTTGAAGAAACCACTAACCCCTTCAGCACATATCTTGTCTAAGTCTGTGCAACAGACACAAAAAAGTGTGCTATCACATTTCCAAGTGATTGGTCTTATGATTTCCACCAGCTAGACAATAAATAATAAAAAATCTCTGTTGCAGAAAGACCTAAGTTATATTAAGGGATCTGTTATCATAAAGACTTTAATGTCAATGAGGAAGCAAAGTAATGTTAAAAATTAAGTCCTAGATCTTTTTATTATTCATGATCTGTCCATGCAACATAATGCAGGTCTCCACACAGCCCTTCCCTGTGAGTTACCACTTCAATTACATCTCTGTTTTTTTAAAAGAAAGATTTTCACTCTTGGAATATAATGTGCTTAGCAACTCATCACCCCAGAGACTTTGCTTATTAAGTCCTTGTTTATGTTATCCAGGCAACAGAAAAGGCTTGTGGGTAGTGTAGTTTAAAATAGGGAGCAATTATACAGTACATGCTGACACCTGCTGGGGGGACCTTGTTTAAAACTAGAGCCTGACTTTTTAATTTGAGGCTTTTTAGTTATCACATAATGTTGCACTCCAGTGTGTGCATGCTTATGCAATCTCTTTATGAAATCATAGTTGGCAAAATGATAAATATCATAACAAGATGTAAAAATAAATCTAGACTATAAGCAATGGTCAAACATATGTCTGGATTTCAGAAGGTTTTAAAGGAGTGTCTTCTGCCTGAAGTCTATATTTTGGAGGGTTTTGGGGTGGAGTTTGGGTAGTTGTGGTTGTGGCACTGCATGCCTGCATGGAAACCCAGTTTGGAAGACCTGCAATTAGCAAAATAAGAGCAGTGCGTCCAAAATTAGGAGTAGAAGCCACACTCCTCTCTCTCTTGTCCTATTTTTCAGAGTCTTTCAAGAAAGTGAAATAAGGAAGCTTTTGCTTTTTGATGATGCTGATTGAGATTTATAGGATTGATGAGCTCATTAAGAAATTAGAGCTTGTAGAATCCTGGAAATCCAATATTCTGTGGGATTTGTACCTTGTTTGAAGGTCTCATTTTGATTGCACTGCATGCTTTTAAAAACAACAGAGAATTTTAATGTAGTGTGTACACTTTAGCTCTAGAGGAAAACACTTGTACAGCCTATGCTTTGGTTAATGTAGCTAGATAATAATGATATCAGTATCAAATATTGGATGAGCATTATAAAGAGCCCTTGCTGAGATTTCATATAGACTGCAGACAATGCAGTTTTTGTTGTCAGTTCTTTTGAACTGTATATATTTACATTTATATTTATGCATCTAGCAGACAATTTTATTCAGAGTGGCTTGCAAGTAGAACAAAAGCACTTTGTTTAAGAGCAAACAATATTTGTAATAAACAATAGCAAGTTTATTAGACATTATAATATAGCATAGTTATTATTTTTCTATAAATCAATGCTGTTTGTCTGTGTATTCTATAAAAAGTATTTAAAAAGAGCATGTGATTAAAACATACAACTTCACTGGATCTTCAATCTTTTGGCAAGATTCTGAAGTGTGCATATGATGCACAGTTCACTGTTCTATGAGGCCACAGGAGAGGCTTTGTGAATGGCAAAGACAATACTGTTTTAGCCTGTGTGTAACAATTTTATAATATGAATTTTGGTTAAATGTATTCAACTACAGAAAAAACTGAGCATCCACATACAGTGCATTCCACTAATATTATAGCACCCTTGGTAAATGAGCAAAGGTGGCTGTGAAAATAATTCTGCATTGTTTATCTTTTTGAAACTCTCATTATGAAATAAATATTTTTCCCCAGTGCATGTTGGCCATAATTGTTGGCACCCCTACAAATTCTTATGAGTGTAGTATCCTTGAAGTATATTCCCATTCATATTTACATTTTGTTAGCACACTAGGGTGACTAGGAGCATTAAATTTTCCAATCATGACTCCTTGTTCCACAGGATTATAAATATGAGTAAAACAAAGTCCAAATTCCCTTAATCATCCATAACAAAAAGTAAAACCAAAAAATATAGTTTTAGGGCCAAATTTACTGAACCGGACAAATTCGTGTTAGAGCACAATTCCATAAAAGTGCTGATAGGAGGTAAAAATTCTGCGTGTGATTTACTGACAATGCACACATTAAACAACACAGACACAGCCAGATCATTTCCTTAATGATCAGTGCAATCTACCAATAGCAGCGCAAATGCTTGCTTTTAGACATGCTTCTTTGGGGGTGTTAAAAAAGGCGCAAATACCAGTAATTTGACAAGCGTAAACATTAGTAAAACACGTTGCGTGATATATTTAAATACTTTTCTCCAATAAATTTTGCATCTGAAAAGAGAAACTCCTTCAGATGCATATTCAGTAAGGTCAGGCACAACATAACTGTGTGCAACACTAATTTTTCACTGCGTGTCTTTAGTAAATTCTGACAGTACTATTTTAATGCCAAAAGAGTAGATCTGGCCCCTGATGTGCAGAACAAGATTGTTGAGCTTCACAAAATAGGAAGTGGCTATGTAAGAAAATAGCTAAAGCATTGAAAATACCCATTTCCACCATCAGGGCAATAATTAAGACGTTCCAATCTACTAAAGATGTTACAAATCTGCCTAGAGGAGGACGTGTATCAATATTGTCCTAATGCATGATGAGGAGGAGAGTTGGAGTGGCCGAAGACTCTCCAAGGATTACAGCTGGAGAATTGCAGCAGAGATTAGTTGAGTCTTGGGGTCAGAAAATGTGAAAAAAATATATAAACAGCCCCTACATCACCACATGTTGTTCGGGAGGTTTTCAAGACAAATTCTTCTCACTCATCCAAAAACAAGCTCCAGCATATTTAGTTGTCAGACATGACTGGAACTTCAAATGGCACTGGCTTCTACAGTCACATGACACTAAAAAAAGGGGCTTTTGGCAGCAAACCCATCAGATGGATTTGGTGCAAACAAGGGTAAAATGTACCCCATGTCCATGCCGCAGGGTCTTTAATGTCATGGGCCTATTTTTCTGCCAGAGGTCCTGGGCATCTTGTTCATATACATGGCAGCATAGATTCTACTAAATACCAACTGATACAAATCTAAACCTGACTACCTCTGGTCAGAAATCTTATAATGGGCCGTGGTTGGATCTTCCATCTCGACAGTAATCCAAAACAAGCATTAAAATCAACAGAAAAAAAAAAAAATAATTAATTAAAAAAAATATATATATATATATGTCAGCACAAAATTAAGCTTCTGCCATGGCCACCCTAACCTGAACCCTAACGAAAACTGAAGAGAATTAATTTGGCAATACAAGGTATTTTTTATTTCCTAAAAAAATTGTGGTTTTGGATATAACAGTTGCTGCTTAACAGTGAAGATATATAGTTGTGAAAAATAGCATGTGTCACGTAATGTGCGAGGAAGGCACACAGCATGAAGATGAAGGTCAAAGATATTAAGTCTTTAATATAATCCACACGTAAATCCACACAGGTATATCCAACAGGAGGGTTAACACTCACGTATACATTGACGAGACCGGACGACAAACACTGAACTGAAACCAGCTTATAAAGACAGGTGATTACAATGAACTTAAAATGAGGTGGAAAAAGGAGTGGACATGGGATGGCAACAGGAGGTCAGTGTAGGTGGAGGCTCTGGTGGAGGACGGACTCCTGGGAGGAGGACAGCAAACAAAGTCCATGGTGGTGACGACGGAGGGAGGAGCCAAGTAGAAGACAGAAGGGTCCAGGGTGGATCAGACAGAGGGAGGAGCCAGGGTGGAGACAGAAGGGACCCGGAGGAGGAGGAGCAAGGTGAGACCCAGGCCGCAACCATGATGGCGGCCCATGGCGGAGCCAACGGAGGGAGGAGCCATGGTGGAGGAAGGGCTGTTGACTCCAGCGGGCCAACTGACGGCGGCGGAGCAAGTGGAGGTGGAGCCTGAGGTCGAGACGGAGAGCCGTCGGGACCCGGAAGGCCAAGGCGGAGTCCAAGGCTCAGGCAACCAAGGCGGAGATCCGGAGGTCCGCGGCAGAGCCAGAGCGACAGAGGACTGAGGTGGAGCTGGAGGGAGCCGGTGGGACTAAGCAGCGAGGCTAGCCAGAGGAGTGGAGTCCTGAGGCGATGGCGGGTCGACGATCAACCAAGGCAGAGCCGGAGGGATGAGGGAGCCCGGTGGAGCTGGGGGGTCGACGGGTGACGGTGTTTTGCAAAACAGGACTCGGAGGCTGGAGGCAGAGACATGGGATCCTCCAGCCACGACGCCTATGGAAACTGGCAGACCCACGGCGAACCCACCGCACAGATGGTGGGCTGAGGGTGAGCAGAGGGGCTGTCAGGAGACAAAGGTGGCATGGCTGAGGCAGGGATGAATGGATAAGGCTAGAGAGGGAGGGAGGGAGGGTGGGTGGGAAATCAAGGCAGGCAGACAGAGGGTTTAGGATAAACTGATACTTCTGATGATGTTGGGATAAGAGGGGACATGTCTGCATATATATCCTTAAAGTTTATCAGGTCCGTTTGTCTCAGTTCCAGTCGGTCGCGCTGGGCTTTGGCTCTCCGTCCAAAGATAAAGTCTTTAATATAATCCACACATAAAGCCACACAGGTATATCCACAACAGGAAGGTTTACACTCACGTATACATTGACGAGACTGGACGACAAACACTGAACTGAAACCAACTTATAAAGACAGGTGATACAAGGTTAACTAATAATGACATAATGAGGGCAGGAACAGGGATAACATATATGGTCACATGAGGGAAAAAACAATACAAATAGTCCAGGGGTGTTGAAGTGACAGTCCATTCCCAGTGTCGCTTGAGAGGACATTTCATACACAGCCAGAGGACTGGATTTATGAATACAATTCCTACTGCCCACTCTCTTGTCTTGTCTTGTCTCTTGCATGTGACTCTGTACTCACACACAGACTAAAGGAAATAGAATACTGTGGACCCCCTACTTGGTGAAAATGAGATGAGGCACCTGGATTTAAGGCTTTAGTTGGCTGGATGGATTTGTTGAAAACCTCAAATCCAGTGATAAATGAGTTCAACTGCTTCACCAGCTGCATTAGAAATGACATCACTTGATTGACAATTGAATGACATCACCCACCTCATATTAATCTGTCTCTTCGTCATCCTTCAAAAGTAAAGAATAGAGCAAGTCATGTTTGCACTGCATGACAGGTTTAGAAAAGGTGTGCTGTTACTGTTTCTTTTTTAAAAATAAAAGTATTAATTTCTTTCAAACTCTTTCTGAGCCCAAATTTTTCAGTGGTTGTGATCACTGAAGGAGAGACCTGAGCCATGTCTACAGGCCACACTATCATAAGACGAAGTGTTGGACACTTGACTTGGACTCACCTAGCAACTGCGAAGAATACCTTAACAACTGCACAAACATATTAAAACTACTGCACGGTTCTTTATGATCTGTATAGTTTTGAGTTGACAGAGCCTCCCTAAGTCAACGCTTACTTTATTGAGATCTTTTGTCAATCATTTAAACTGAACTTGAGTCCCAAGGCTTCGTCAGGGCTACAAAAGCCTCCTCTTTATTCATGAGATATTATTATTGAGATGTAGAGCATTGTATTGGTAATGACACCCACATGTAGACTGAGATGTGGAAATGCAAAGATTGACACTTCCGATAATCAAGAGACACCCTTGTAGAAGCAAATCTTTTTTATCCATGTAATTGCTAGATATGAATCATCGTCTGATGTAGACTGCATTAAGACTGCATGTAATGAACACACTATTTCACATTCATTGTAGTGACTGATAAAATATTTGTATACTTCTATTTGTATATTTGTATATTTCTATTACTTGCTTAAATTTAGTTTCCAAACTACAAATACTCTGTTTAGTTCAATTAATATAGCATTAGATACCAACAATGGTTTACTTCATAATCAAAAGTACATAGTTTGAACACATAGTAGAAAAAAATATCTGTATTGTTTTTGTCCTTTCAACATCTTTGCTCTTGTCTTTCTGGTTCCCTTTCTTTTTTGTACTTTTGAAGTCACAGTGACCACCCCTGTGCTTATTCATTGACTGTAAGGAAATATATGCTTTGCCCTCCCTGGCTGGACTGCAGTGACAGGGCAGCTCAACAAATAACATGCAGCTCAGTCAGGCCAGCCTAATGTGTTTTTTCTCCCAGGGCAGCAGCTCGCTCAACACCATCACTGCTCTTACCGGCTGACTTGACCCCAGTGTAATGTTACATACATGCTAGTCATGTGAGAGATCTAAACTGAAATGTGCTGCTATATGTTGTAATGGAGTTCCACGCTGTGGTACTGTTATATATATGTTGAAAGAATATTAGCAGCTCCTGTCATACTGATATGCAGACATGGGATGCAGGTTGATGTCATGTGTTTCAATAAATTTGAGCTGAATAGACATGAGTTTTATAGAGAAGCTGACATCAAAGTGCCTTATTGTCTATCTTAAAGGGGTCATTGGATGCAAAGTTCACTTTTTCATGTTGTTTGAACATAAATGTGTGTTGGCAGTGTATGTACAAATCTACCCTATAATGATAAAAATCCATGCAGTTGGTTTTAATTAATCTGTAAAAATAATATCCCTTTTTTCAAATCGAGCCATTCTCAGATGCCTGTCGGTGTGGCGTCACACCGACAGAGGCCACTCCCACGATAGTTGATTGACATGAGCGTCTTACCTCAGATCAGCTGTCACAGTCCAACCTCCATTGTTTCGATGCTGGAGCAGGCATGTAAGTTAGACAAGAATATCTCAAATTGAGCGATTGAAGTGTTGTGTTGCTGGATGTAATAATGAACATAGTGGTTGTCATTTACTCCTGACATCTGAGCCGCTGAAGATGCAGTGGATTAAGTTTGTTTGTGAAGGGAATGCGCCTCCTAATCTACATATTGGCTGTTTATTAGTACTTTATTAGCATGGCCATATTCTAGATCTCTTAATCCTGTTCCATACTTAAACATAAGTGCTACAACAACTACTTTATTTACTATCACTCAGCAGCAAATTAGGAGTTTATTGAGAGAAAATTCTTATTTAAAAGTGCATGTGTTTAAAAAATTAAATGACCAAATTAAATTAATTCAGAACCACAGTTTTCAGCTTGTTTCAGCCATGTAGGTTACATATATGTAATTGTTTCTCCAACTTTCTGTTTTTCCAACTTTCCCTTAGAGATAAACGGTTGAGTTTTACCGTTTTCGAATCCATTCAGCCAATCTCCGGGTGAATGGAAATGAAAAGTTGCGATTTTCTAGGCTGATATGGCTAGGAACTATGCTCTCAAACTTTACTTGAAAATAGTCTCTCTGTGCAAGCAGGTGGTCAAGTTGGTTATGTTGACGGAAGTTAGCCTATTTTCAGGCGTTGCGTAATATCGTTGCGCCTGCTGCACCCATGGTACGGCAGCAAAGTTCCTTGATTATAACACCAGAAATAAGAGTATAGTTCCTAGCCATATCGGCCTAGAAAAATCATTTTTCGTCGGTCTTAATACACGATGTCAACAGAACAGTCAAGTTTTAAATAGGAAAAATATCAAAACTCTTTGGTCATTTTTGAGCGAGATGCTAACGGTCTAATCAGATTCAGTGATCTATGCTAAGCTATGCTAAAAGTGCTAGAAGTGAATGGATTTCAAAAACAGTAAAACTCAACTGTTTAACTCTAGGGGAGTTGGAAAATGAGCCTATTTTCAAAAATAGTGGCGTGTTCCTTTAAGTGCAGCCTAACAAGAAAACAACTAAATAAATGAACAATTCAATGTCTCTATAAGAATTTCTACTGTTTATGCAGTTTGTTTCACAAATTTGTTTCAGACGACACATTTAGTTGTCTAAGCAGATAATGAGGGCAGACCTCACCACAGAAACAACACAAACACAGCTACCCTAACATTACCCTAACATAACTTGTTTACTTTGCCCATCTTTGAGAAGAACTGTGAAGTACTTTAGAAGCAAAAGCCACAAGGGCTTGTTGTTTAAATGTATTCATTTACGCGCAGCTGGCAGTGAAAATAAAAGTCATTCTGTAGTGTCAGCGGCCTGGTATTCTGCTGCAGAATTTATGCCGTGCCGATGTTCCTCCTCTCAGAATGAGCTTTTTATCTGTCAGTGCTTAAGATGTTTATCAGTGGCAGTTTGTAAACATGATACTGTTGTCATTTGACAATTGGAGATTTCACATAGGTTCCTAACACTTGCGGGACCCCCCTATATTGAGGTTTTACCCTTAGCTAAAAAGTCTACTGATATACCCAGATGTCTTTCTAGGAAGACTTGGGGCAGTGTTTTCTGACAGTGAGCCTCTCGTCACTGGCAACTCATTGACCTCATCTAAGAAAGTCTGTAACTGTATCATCATGTGATGGGGTACTTGGGTGCAAAAGGACGAACTAATCCCATTGTAAAATAGTAGTGGTTATAATTAAACAACAGTGGGTTTTACACTTGGTCACCTGCTCAACGGGGGGCAGGAGTGTTATGTTTAAAGTGATACTAAAGTTGACCAGGGGGCATTTTGGGGATTAGACCAGATGAGTAACGCCTCCCAGTATGTGCAGCTATGTTCATGTGCCCATTCTGCTGTAATCACATTGTAACCCTTCTCAGCTCAAAAGTCATCTGTTCCCTCCCTCTTGTTTTTGATTGGCAGCTGATTCTGCCTGTGACTGGTAACATTCTCTGGTTATTTTAAACACAGGACTTGTGACCTCAGACTGCACAGGACTGTTATGAAGACACTCACATATCCATGTGCTAAACTTCACTTCTTGTACCCTAAGACAACGATACATCCATGTTGTAGAAATTGCATGATTTATGGGGTGATTTAAATCATGGCGAACCTCACAGTTCTCTTTCGCTTTCTCTATGTGGGCTTTGTGAGAAACAGGCAAGGACGCCTCACTGAGTGGTGTCCAGCATATGATAAAGGTAGGTCAGAGCTTTGTTACAACAAGCTTGTGTGCATGTTAGTTTTGAGCATGCCAGTGCAACAGGTTGTGAAGATGAAAACTTGTATAAGCTGCTGCAAATTGTGAAGAGTGGAGTGTTTAGGGATGCTGAAATGTAATGATTTCAGCAGTGGCATATCACTATATTTGCCTGGCTAAATAATGTGTCTAATTAATCCAAATTTAGCATTTTGAAATTACTGAATCAGCTAATAACTATGCCAACTTGGTTGATTGACAAAATGCATTGCAGAATGCATGTAGTCTATATAAAGACTATGTACATCTACAGTATATTGGCCACATATTAACCACATTGCTCTTTAAATTTTGGCGTCAGCCGCTGAGAAAGCAATATTGGTTAACCACTAGACTTAAGCTGTATATTTCTATGATAGATATCTGTATTCAAATAGAGCTTTATGATGAAAGATTATGTGACATTGTTCAATAAATTTTTCTGGGAAATACATGCAAATTTGCTTATTTAATTGTTACAGCACAAAAAAACTCCTACCTGTGGCAAAACCAAGTACTACATTTGAACCAGCCATCATTTGATACAAAATATATAAATAATTTCTGATGTTATTAATGTAAAATACTAAACTGGTTAGTATGTTATGGTTGAACAATGATAGACAAATCAAATAATGGAATTCCAGTCAGAAAGATAAATCTGAATTACACTATAAGTCTTTGTGAATATAGTCATATATTTTTAATGTCCAGTAGGCTATGTTTAATGGAAGAGGTGTCATAATTCACATTAGGTATGCAGTAATTTTCCACAGTTGGAATTAATCCAATCCGAATTTAGATTCTGAAATTGTGTTTATATGAACCTTATTGTTGCAATCCCGTTGACATATTTGTTTACATGTGCATTACATCTATTCCGAACCCAGCCTGATCTCATGGCGAAAATGTACCTCTGGGAACCTTTTCGCAATATGCGGAATACGTACCGCCGTGTAGGTTTAGTGACATATTCAATGTGAAATGTCCAATGGCGCTAAAAGAGTGTTCGTTTTTTTTTTCCCCCCAGAACAGATGAACATACATATGATACGTTTTATGTGACATTGTTTTTTTTTTTTTGTAATTTCTGACTTGAAATGTCGGTTGAGTGGCACTATAACTCTAATACTCTGTGACTTTTTAAAATAACATATCATTTGCACTAAGCGTAACCCAGATATGTCTGCAAGAGGTCTGTTAAAGAGCACTTGATCTGGAAAGCATCTGCTGTGTACAAACATCTGACAGATGTCTGTAAGATGTCAGTTTTTAGTGTCGTCACGGTACCAAAATTTCAGTATTCGGTACCAATACCAGTGAAAATCCCCGGTTCTCTGTACCAATTTCGGTACCAAATCGAAACACAAAAACATGAATTGAACAACACACTATTTTTATTTATAACAAACAAAAATAAAACAAAGTTTTGACTTGGAAGCTGGTATTTTGGGCTGAGGTGATGAAGCATTTGCTGAAATCCCCATTTTTCACTGTATAAACTGGCACTTGATCCATATATGTGAATTCAGCAACAGCTCGGTTCAGTTTTCTTGCCTCAGGTGAGTTTTTGTCATACTTCTGCTTCTGAAAAGCATTTGGAACCGTTGTCTGCTTAGGAGTTTGGTTCGTGGTCTTCTTCAGCCTGCAGCTGTAAAAGGAAAATATAATATACTTGAGTAAAACAATTGGCTGAGTCTAACTAAATGCAATATTAGATTGACACCAGCTAAACAGAACTTTATATATAACTTTTCAGTAAATAACAAACCTCAGCTTTTTATAACAAAGTTAGATAAGATTACTTATATTGAGTGTAAGATATCAATGTTACACAGACGGAAACTGTCGTATTAAAAACACTTTACAAAAAGACCCCATTTAACATGACTTAATAAACAAGTGTTACATAGCAATAATTCTCTTAATTTCAAAATGTATTAATTTATTTTAAATTAAAAGTTGTATCTGTTAACATTATTTCACGCACAATGAACAAACATGAACCATCAAATGTTTGTATAAAACAACATTCACACACATTAATTAATGTTCACTCACTGTAACTTGATGTTAGATAATATTAAGTCATGTTAATGAATAGTATCTTTTACCAAACTATACAGGACTGTATTTGACTGTACTTGTATTTAATCAAACTGCGCAAACTATATTTCATAGCCTAGAACTGCTTTTCTGATGGACCGATTTTAAGGCTATAAACATTAACCATACATTTGTACATTTGTTCTCTAACACACATATTTTAGCTACACAGGTCATTTAAAAGCCTCAGGTGTGTAAAAATACCACACTATCATGTCTTGTTTGTTTTGTTTTTGTTTTTTTTAATAAACGCTATAAGAGCATTAAACACATAATAAAGTTTATTCTAATACTCGCGTTAGCATTAGCCGCGCTTATGCTAACGATTAACTAAGCAAATGGCGATGTTTATTTAAGGTATAATTTTTATAACAAAAGCTCTAAATATAAAATTAAATGAAAACTTACCTGCTTGAACTCTTTCATTAAATCTTGGTGTCGGTCTTTGAGGTGTTTTATTAAGTTCGATGTATTTCCTCCTTTTGAGAAAGAACTTTGATGCACCGTTTGCAAACGGGTTTCTGATGATCTATGATGTTGCCCTTGTCATCAGCCGCAAATACAAAATATTTCCACACGTGGCTCCTTCCTCCTTTCTTTACAACAAGCGGATTCAGAGCAGCCGCAATCAGCAGCACCGCCGGTCGCCGTGTCTCTGTGGTTTTATGAAGAAGACGCAACTGCGCAGTGCGTACTTTTCGCATAGCGCAGTAAGAACCGGGTTGACCGGGTGCTCGGTACCACCGGTACTTAAGAAAACCTGGTACCGTAACATTTAATTTATTTTTAGTACCGACTTGGTGTACCGAAGTACCGGGTCTTTTGACAACACTATCAGTTTTACATACATTCTAAACAATAACCATCTTAAAGACATCTAATAAATGTCTATTTCACATCTGATAGGAAACGTCCTATAGACGTATTGCAGATGAGCAAACACTCTAAAAGGTATGTCTTCCATGATGTATGTGTGCTATCAGGGAAACCTACCCGATAGTATGAACAAAAGTGAATGTGATGTAAAAACCCAATCGTGAGCATGTTTTTCCAAAAAACTAATGTTTTCGATCTCTCATCTTTCAGCTCTTTCATCATGAATCATGTTATTGGTGCGTATTTTGCATCTTGCGTTCCCACAGGTTTGTTTTCGTCATGAGATCACATAGTCCAAAACAGACTTCAGGGCATGTGCAGTGCCCAGCTGTTGCATTCAGAACTCCAGAAAGCCATCACAATAATGTCATCGGAGCATAATTGTCATTTTTGCCTTAATGATATATTTAAAAAGAAAACTGACATTTATGTCAGAAGAGCAAATGTCAGCTTTGAAACTGACCAGTTTGTAGGACAGTAGATGTAAACCATCCACGTTTGTTTGAAGTAAAACATACTGCAAGTAAAAATGTGCATCACAGCACTGTGCATGTGTGCAAGCTATTTTTGAATCCGATTAGGAACTTAGTCAAGCGTTTACATGCTTAATTTTTTTCCTGTTGATTGGATAGTTTCAGGTCTACACCACCCCTTTCAATCTAATCAAAATTTCATTTGGATTGAGCTCAAGCGATTGAGGTGTTTACACAAAGTCTTTTTAGTTTGATTAAGCCATCAATCCAATATAAATGGTCTACAATTTTTCTTCCCACGTAATGCAATTAGGCCAGAGGAGAACTGGATCCCCTGACTAAGCCTGGTTTCTTGATGGAGTTTGGGTTTCTTGCCACTAATGTCATCAATTTGACAGCACTGGCAGTATCAGATGAGAACAAAACTTGAACTGGATTGATCTGAATAATGACACTACTGTCTTCAGTAGAGCTGCTTATTGCTGAATTGAGCTTGCTTAATAATGAATGAACTTTACTTTTTTCTGAGTAGAATAATGACACTATTGTCTTGGTACAGCTGCTTTAAATAGAATTTAGGATTGGCCTTTCCTGTTTAATTGTTTTGAAAAAAAAATGTATGAAAAATTGTATGAAGCGCTATAAAAAAGGGTTATTTGACTTATTTTGGGTGCATGTAAACAGCAGTTGAATAATTCTGCTCAAATATCATATAGCTTATAATTTTAACTTTAAAACAAAAGCAACATTTTTACTTGACAAATCTGAATAAAGTACTGTTCAGATAAAACATCAAGATTGTAAGTGCATGCCAGTTTATCGCAATAAACCATTATGTTCTTCCTCCAATAATTATGGAAAATAGTGCTGGAATTCCTCATCATGCCCTTTGCAAAGCTTTAAATCTTGTAACCTAAAATCTTCATGATGTGTAAACCCTTGTTCTAGCGCTTTTGGATGATGAAATTAACTTTAAGTTAGTTACTTTTTTATGTAGCTAATTAAAGTAAGTTATAATCAAGGCAAATACTCCAACATAAATGACCAAATTTGTACATAAATCTTGTTCATAAGCAGCCATGCTGCAAGATGTTTGGCAAGCGTGTGCACAGGGGGTCTGGGAGTTAACAGGTGGATTAGAAGCCATCAGCAAAATGTATTCCATCATAAATCTGCACACTCTGAGCACTAGCCAGGCTGCAGAGCCCCAGAGCTTTAGAGCACACACAGGAACACCAGTAAATCTTGCCTTCTAGGGAACACAAAGTGAAAAGCTGCAGTGGAGAGCAGTGAATTAGCCTGGCAACGCCCTCTTGTGTTGTTTAGACCATTAGTTTAAAAGCTTACTTTGCCAAAGTCAACCCTTCTTTCCCAGAAACTCAGGGAGCAGATGTAATATCTGTAGTTTGATGGCTACACATGTAAAATGGGAACGGTTGTGAATAGCCACCGTTGGCAATATGCTCAAGCGGGATTGAGACTCATCCCACTCTCAGGTATTCTTCTATTTAAAATTTTGATAATTTTGACTTTAAAGTCTGTGAGTTGTTTATTCCCTAAAATCATCCAACAAGACCATTGTTGTTGTAGAGCAGTACTTCAAAATTATTTTTTTTCTTTTAATGATTGAATTGATGAGGGAAATCAACACACTTTTTTTCCCTTGCACTAATATATATTCACTATAATTATCTGTTATGTAAGAATGCATCATTTCACTATTTTCATATGCTAGATGTTGTCTATGAGCCAGGTTTATCATATAGGCCTAGTTTTACAATCTTGGTTGGTCCTTCCTTAATATATGTATACAACTTAGTCAGTCGTACTTATTTATTTATAAGGGTATTTTAGGAACAAAACTTGGTTATTTTTTATCATCCATGGATGTGGTGTGTATATAAAGTGTATATAATGGTCTCATGTGTGACTGTTTCTAAAATTTTTAATGAATAAATAGGCATTTATGCACCATTACATTTGAACAGTTTCTGTCTTGTTACATCTAAAGAATATGATTCTTTTAATTTTAAGTGTTGTAAAATGTATATTGGTCACACTTCTCGCTGTTAACAAACCATAAACTATGACTTTTGCCTCAATATACTTCTAATTTGCTGCTTATTAATAGTTAGTAAGGTAGTTGTTAAGTTTAGGTATCGGGTAGGATTAGAGATGTAGAAAATGGTCATGCAGAATATGTGCTTTATAAGCACTAATGAACAGCAAATATGTTAATAATAGGTATGCTAATAAGCAACTAATTAATAGTGAGAATTGTTCCCTATACTAAAGTGTTACCTATATTTTTCTTTACCTGTATACATGTTTTCTTATATTATTGTTTTATTTTAAGTAATCTTGTTAGCACTTCAAATGGGCATTGGGAAATGTGATTTGTAGAGACTAAAATATGGCAGTTGTTTATTGTAAAATCATTAAGGCATAATGACATTTATTCTAGAAGTGCAGCTCTGGATTAATGAGGTAGAACTGTTTTGTTATAGAAGTGAAAGGTGACTTTGGTTTATTTGCAAACCTGTGTGGAGCTCTCTTGTAATTTCTCCAATATTTTGGGTTTGACTCAGACTAACTTGGACACATTAACATTAGTTCACACTGCTCCAACTGATTTCCTTTCAGTCAACAAATGTGAATCAAAATACTCTACGATCTGTGTGACTTGTTTCTGCAGCAAGTCTGGCTTTCCATGTTGATCAGATATCAATTTATTCCAGTCTCTCAGTGGCTGCCCAGCTCTGGGAAATGAAGGCCATTCGTCACAAGGATGGCAGTATGAAATGAATTCATGTCTGGGGAATTTTTCCTCAGTGCATTTGTGCCATATCTAAGGGACATGTGATCATGTAACCCCTGTCTCAACATGCCTGGTGCTCCCCTGTTGAGACTGTATGAGCCATTGTAGACTCTCACTGGTTGTAAAACAACAAGCAATCAAGACTTGCGAACAAGGTCCATAAAAGCGAGGATGGGGATGGGTCGGTAAAGGTTGCCAATGGAGAGGCAGAGAAGTGGGGGAGAAATGCAGCCTGTAAACGGGAGAATGGGCCGAGGGATCCATAACTCATGTGAGGTGGGGACTGTATTGGGAGGCGCTGATGTGTGAGAGAAATGAGCTGGCGTTAGCTCAGACACTCTCTTAGACATCTCTTACAACCACGGAAAATACAAAATATAGATGTGAAGTATAATTAATTGTTGGCAGACACCTCATTTGGCTCGCATTATGGCAGCTCGAACTCTACACTGAATTGCTGATGTAGTTTGGGTAGTCTTTATAGTGTGTGACTAAAACATTGTGGTCGCATTTAGAATGAAAAATTAGTTGGTTTCTCTTTCCTTGGATGTTGGTTAATATAGTATTTTTGAAGGTATGGTTAGGCCACGACATATGTTAATACCAGTAAATCAAGAATTAAGCGAATTGAAAGAAAGTTGCACAATGTTTTGAAAGATGATTCTCTTCAACAGTACTTTCAGTGTCAGAAAAATACAGCTCAACAGTACATCAGAAATGCTCACTATGTAGAAGATCAAATCATACTGATTAAATTCAGCTGGAAGGACTAGAGCTCAACCAATATGTATTAACCATAAACTATGGTATACCTGTATGCAAATCCTTAACAGTAGACTGAAGAGAGGATTCTTAACTGCATTTACATCTTCTATGAAAACTATGTCTCTTTTGAGAAGCTAATGTTATAATGGAGGAAATGCTTATAACCGGGGCTCGGCATTAACACAAATTCAGTTAGATTTCAATTCATAAGCTTGCGATACATCTTGATATTGATTAATTTGGATATGTATCAGGTATAGTACATTTATACATTTGATACATATACATTTATATTAACATTTCTAGGGCTGCTCCAAACTAAGTTTTCTTTATTTTATAAAATCACAACTTCTTGTTGATATTGTAAGTGGATACAAATAAAAGTAGAGCCTTGACAGTACAGCAAAAATGATGGTGTATTTTGTTTCCACTGTCAGAGAAAAATGCCAGTGATTGGCTGATAATTTGGCTGGTAAATAAATAAACATAAATAAATGAATGACTGATTTGCTGGATGACAGTTTAAACAAACTGCATCAAGAGAGATACATTGGAAACTGATGAGCCCCATTTTCTGAAAGTAGTCTGCTGATCTAAAAACTGAATCTTTACCTCCAACACTATTTGCTGCATGCTAATACGTCTCACCTCATTCCATCAGGTATGTCTCTGACTTGACGTGATTGATGTGGATTGACAGAATGAGATGTGAACTGGGCTTGGTGTGCAGAGGCATGGCCGAGGACTGGCCTGCTTAATCACAATCCCTAAAGCGGAGAAAGTGGCACATCCTTACCTCTGAGGCTGGCCTATATTTAGACAGGAGCCAAAGGAAATGTAGCCTAGCACCAGCCAACATACACACAGACATACACACAGCCAAAAGTTTCCATCCGTACATGATTAGAGTGGAGGCCCATATTGCCTGCCTTGTTTTGCCAAAACCTCACAGAGCATGAGAAGTTTCTCATATGGAAGCCCTCCGACCGCGCTGGTCAGTTTCAGTCAATATACGCTGCTCACTCATTTTGTTTTCATTGTGGCTTAAATTGGCCGAATCATTGAAACATCAGTCCCACCGTTTTGTAATCGAGCTGCTGTATCTAAATCAGGGAAACAGACAATGGTTGCCGTGTTTAACAAGTTTATTTTGCTACATTAAAGCAGTTTATGGTGGTTTGTATGGATTGCCTAAACTGGACAGAATGCTTGGGTCAATCATGCTGCCAAAATTGCTTGCCACCAATAATAAAAAAAAAAAAACACAATGAACTAATCAGTTAGAGCCTTTATTTACTGCCACATAAATGTGAGCTAGTGGAATTTATTTCTGTCAACTCTTCAACACACTTCTCAGCCAAAACATCATTTGATGCATCTCCTCATGAAATAAGTTGCAAATAGCATCATGAAAGTGAAAAAATTATGAGGTTTGTATGTAGCGAGGATGTGGAGCATACGCTGCATACTCATATAATATTCTATGCCATTTTGTAGTTTTGATGCAAAAGTTGCGTGCACAAAACAATCTCTCATCTAATGATGGAACCAAAAATATTGGCTTAAGTGCACAGTGAGTAGCACAGCATAATGTATTACACAGTATTTGTATGTGGACTATATCTTTTTTTTTTTTTTGTCCTGAATGTAATGGTGCATTTACATGTGTGACATACAACTTGTATCTTGGTAAGGACAAGATAAATCTAGCCTACTTTTTTTTTTTTTCATCCCAGTACCACACTTGTAATGAAACATCATCCAAATCACTGGCTGAAATTTTAAAAGGCAAATGGAAAAAGGGTCAAAATTTGAATAGTTTCAACAATTACTATTTAGATCCACTTGTGTGATTCAGAACTGCAACCTTTCAGTTAACAGTCAAAAATAATTAACTGCTAACTGCACCACACCTTTGATTGCATGCTCTATATTCATGTTATTGAATGGTTGTCAGGTTCATACCCTTGTCCAGCACCAGGATATCATCTGTCCACAATTGGGAATTCCGCTTGTGAACTGAATATTAACAGCGTCTTTTACTCTTGGCCTGACTGTGAGTAATTGACCTGGTCGAAATATGTGGCTATTTGGTAGAAAAGATGACTTCTGAGCATCATAAAACACCTTCTGCTCTACTTTGGAGAGTGGTGTGACACTTCCATGTGTGTAGCTCCAGTATTACTTCCTTTGTTGAGCTGTGCAGTGATGGTGTTCAAATTCAGTTATGTCATTAATAATGCATTACTGGACCCCAGGGTTGATTGACAACTTGAATTTCATGCTTGGCAGACCAGTTAATTTAGGAAGCACTGGCAAAGCTCATTATTATTTTTACTCTGTTATGTATGACACAAGCACCACCCCAGACTTCTAGAGGACAGTCAGGTGTTTTTGGACACATCAGACAGTGTGTCATTAAATCAGCTTGCCTGCTGAGTGATATGATGATAATCCCTAGGTTCTATTGTTGTAGGATATTTGGACAGCGGGAAAGGCTTAAGTTTCCTTGAGCCACACAATCTTTTTTTTTTTTTTGCAGAATTAGATATATATTTTGTTCAGATCATGTATTCTTTAAGCTGTGAACACTGGCGGCAACTAAATATTATGATTGTGCTCAGCTTGTGGTGTCTCCTATTACTGATCAGCACTTTTTGTAACATCCCTGTGGATGGTGTAAATAATGAATGCCGACTCTGTAAGAGAAAGTGCTTTTTTTTTTTTTTTTTTTCTTCTCTTACAGCAAAATTGTCTGAGCAGTGAAGATTTTTAGTACCCTGCTATTTTCCATTTACCAAATTCCTAATCAAAGTCATTTGTCTATCCACTGAAAGCAAAAATAATGTTGCATTGTATGTGGTTATGTAGAGCAGGTTTTAAAGATTTCACAGTGGGCAGAGCTAGAAACTTGCGATATAAATAGAAATAGCGATAAAGTGTCTTGTGAAATCTCATTGCTTGTTTGGACAAAAACTTACAAGGAAGAGGTAGCTTTATCTTTTGTTGATTTATTTAGTTGTGGATTGTTAAGCTGGTTTTGGTAAAGTTGTGAAAAACTGGAAAATTGGGGAAATAAGACAAAAAATGCAAGCTGCCATTTTGTTTCAGTTGAATGGTTCACTTGACTGCATCACTGAAATACACTTTTTTACTTTTTGCACTTACATGTTTCAAGTAAATTTCACACATGGAATGTAGTATATCCACTAAAAGGATTAGTTCATTTCCAGAACAAAAATTTACAGATAATTTACTTGTCATCCAAGATGTTTATGTCTTTCTTTCTTCAGTCAAAAATAAATTAAGTTTTTTGATGAAAACATTTCAGGAATTTTCTCCATATAGTGGACTTCATGAGTTTGAACTTCCAAAGTGCAGTTTCAGTGCAGCTTCAAAGGGCTCTAAATGATCCCAGCTGAGGAAGAAGGTTAAAAAGTGTATAAATTGTACAAAATAAATGATCGTTTCGCTAGATAAGACCCTTCTTCCTCAGCTGGGATCATTTAGAGACCTTTGAAGCTGCGTTGAAACTGCATTTTCGAAGGTCAAACTCGAAAGCACCATAGAAGTCCACTATAGGGAGAAAATTCCTGAAATATTTTCCTCAAAAAAAAAAAAAAAAAAAAAACAATTTTTATAATTTCTAAATTATCTATACATTTTTTGTTCTGGAAGTGAAGCGATCCTTTAATTAATAAAGTAAATTAAGTAAATTTTTTTATTTTACTCAACTTTTTTAAGGCAAGTGTTTTATGTTCAGTGAATGAAGCAATGAACACCATAGTCATTATTTAACAGTCCTAACCACAATCTCTTTTAAAGTAAATGTCCAACATAATTGTACAATAAACACTAACAGATCTTTACTTTTACTCAAAATGCATAGTTTAATTTCAATATTTATTTTCACAATATAGTCTTATGCAGTGCATGCTGGATGATAAAAATCCAACAATCCACTCATGCAGTTTTAGCTAATGCAACAAAAAATTATTAATGTGGTCCCAACATAAGTTATGCTAACTGAAATTTGGTTGTAATTTAACGTTCAGAAATTGTGTTGCTTTAGCTCATTTTATTTAGGTAAACTGAACAAAAAAGGGCCACTGAAAATGCTATAGTGTCAGCACTAGACATGTTTAAGATAAACGTAAAGTTGCAGAAATAGAATACATTTCCACACACACACATTTATGTAAATAACATGTATAACAGTTTTATGTGGGTAGTGGATTAAGATGAGGTCACAGAAGAAGTGTAAGAAGAAGGAGTGACACACAAGCCCACACACGTCCAAAGAGTGTAAAGGTTATGCGAATATTGGATTGTGATGAGGTCATTGACATGGGGAGAATAAAACACACACACATATACAACACACCCCATGAAGTCCCGGGATACTGCTATTGCACATGCCCCAGTCATTATATCTCCCTACAGACATCCATAACCTTACGCCAGGAAGTGGTGGCCAATTTAGCCCAGTGACATAATGTGTTATGATGGGCAATCAAGCCTGACTTCTGCTGACTCCCTCATAAAGCTAATGAAATCAATAGCAGTGTGGAAACGTGCACTGCGCCTTTATGCCTTTCAGTAAGACTGGTCATTCAGAGTAATATTTTTATACACAGGTTATGGATTTGTCTCAATATAAACAACTAGAAATTCCAAAAATGTAACTTTGATAACTGAACTAGGAACAGGTTTAGTAATGATGGCTTTCCATATTGGGATATGACAGTCAGCTTCATAAAAATAAGAAATAAATTCAGACAAACACTGCATACGCTTGGCCTTTAAAGCTGCATAGCAATATGTTGACCCAGATACTGTGCTTATATTTACCAGGCTTTAGTCTTGTTTACTTCTCTTTTTTTTTTTCTTTTTTTTTTTTTTTTTTTTTTTTGATTCAAGAAGAGCACATTCATTATAATTGCCTTGTTCACTCTCTATATACAGATTACACTGAAAACAATGTTTGTTTGTTTTTGTTTTTTTTTTGTTTTGTTTCGTTTTGGGTTTTTTTTTGTGTAGGGTATGTTTACAAGAAAATTCTATTTCAGTTTTTCTACTTTAAAAGTTTACGTTTAATTCATTGTGTTACTAGGTGTTTATATATATAGTTTACAGTCTGCTGCCCTATTGTGAACTGTACCACTGAATGGAGTGTGCAGTCGGACTGTGTTGGGTTTGATATGGTAATGGCATTTCCCTGTGGGTTTAAAAGAAAAATGAGTGAAAAAAGGCAGTTGCTGCTTTCTGTGGAGATTAACCTCCCATTAACATTCACATTATTATTCACCCATCGAGCCCTGCCTTTGTGAAACCCAGCCTCCACTCTCAGTAACAAAAAAGAGCTATTTTAAAGTGAACACCTACTTAGGTTGACGTATAGCCTATTTATATGCATTTGCATTTTATTCAGTTGTGCTCTGAAAGTATGGTGAAGTATATACTATTTGGAGCATTTAGGCTACGTTGTTATTATATATTTTTAGATGAATATTGACTAGGCAAATTAATCAGTGAAAATTTGGCAATTTTGAGATTTTTTTCTACAAATTGACAACCAGAAATACCAGAAGTAGAAGTTATTCATGTGTCAGTTCCAAAATTCCATTATATAGTAACACAGTGCTGTTCTTCTGAACTCTTTATTCATTAAAGAATCTGAAAATATATATATAATACAGTTTTTCACAAAAATAAAAAAAAAAAGAAAAGAAAGAAAGATAGAAAGAAAAAAAGACTTGAGTAATGAAAGTTCATCTTTTTCATTACAGGAATAAATTGCGTTTTAAGATATATTAAAATAGAGGCAGTTATGTTAAATTGTAATAAAAATGTACAATATTACTTTTATACTGCTTTTATATCAAATAAAATAAAGCCTGGTGAGCATAAGAGACTTCCTTCAAAAAACATAAAAAGTATCTGTAAAAAATATATTAATCTGATGTTCAATAAGGTCTTTAATGCAGAACACAGTACTTTTCCTGATCACAGAATTCTGATTGACCCTCATATGCTCTGACATTTTACTTTTTCGTATAACCCAGTTGTTTTTTAGATGGGTGATATTTTTGAAATTTTAATTGCTGAATTGGTTTAATGCAAGATTTTGACACTATTTGTATTGAGGGAGATTGGTGTCAATGAGTGCACATTAGCATGTTATATGCATTGGCGAAGCTGTTGATGAATTAAGATCTTGCCATCTGTTGAGTAGGCGGGGGAGAGAGAGAATGAGGATCAGGGTTGGGGAGGAGAGGGTGGAGCGGGCTTGTATCTCTGACTGGGGAGGCCGTGACATACAAAACTAAATATGTTATTAACTGCGCACCATATAATCAAACACATTGAATTAAATAAAAAAAAAATCTGAATGTGATAACACTGCATGTGTTTTAGCTGCTATCCTGTCATAATTCTAGTGTGCTGTTTTATAAATGCAGACTAATCAACGTATGAATAAACAATATCATGTGTTATTCTTCCTGTTTACAAGTTGTGTGAATGTGTTTATCATCATGTACTTTGGAAACTGACCAGCGTTTGAATTCTTCCAGGGTTCCACAGAAATGAAGACATGAAGGCCATTGAAGTTCTTCCCATACTTAAAGAGAAGGTGGCATTCTTATCAGGTCAGTCTATATATATATTATACTTGTCTAATAAATCTGGCATTGTGTACTACAATGATTGCTGGCTTTTTGATGAATTGCCTTGTTCCTCTTTTGTAAGTCGCTTTGGATAAAAGTGTCTGCTTGAATGCGTAAATGTAAATGTATACAGTAGTCACCATTTGAAGTGGTTCAAAACATTTCACTAAACCAAAAACAATATCCGTTCTTGTCTTAGGACAACTTTGCTGAACTTTTTTGATCCACTTCAAATGTTGACTACCGTTTATACTTACCCCAAAATTAAGCTTTTTTAGGAAATTAATACTTTTATTCAGCAATGATGCCGTATATTGATCAAAAGTGATAGTAAGGTCAAAAGTAAACAGTTGAGGTTAAAAGTTTACATACACCTTGCAGAATCTGAAAAGTACATCTACAAAATGTTAATTATTTTACTAAAATAGAAGGGATTGTACAAAATGCATGTAATTTTTTTATTTAGTACTGACCTGAATAAGATATTTCAGATAAAAAACATTTACATATAGTTCACAAGAGAAAATAATAGTTGAATTTATAAAAATGACCCTGTTCAAAAGTTTATATACACTTGATACTGTGTTGTTACCTGAATTATCCACTATTACAGAAGGTTCAAACGCTCACTGATGCTTCAGAAGGGAACACAGTGCATTAAAAGCTGGGGGGTTTGTCTTCTGGGAAACATGTACGTATCTTATTTAGCTTCTGAAACGCAGTAATGAAAGAATATGATATTTAGACAAAACAAGAAAATTTACACATCTTCATTCTGTTCGAAAGTTTACACCCCTGGCTCTTAATTTATTGTTTTTCCTTCTGAAGCATCAGGGAGCATTTGAACCTTCTGTAATAGTTGCATATGAGTCCCTCAGTGGTCCTCGGTGTGAAAAGATGGATCTCAAATTCATAGTCATTGTTGGAAAGCATTCAAATACACAAAAATGCTGAGAAACCAAAGAATTTGTGGGACCTGAAGGATTTTTCTGAAGAACAGCAGACATTTTAAATGTTCTGGACAAGCAAGGGACATATGAACAACTATTCAGGTAACAACACAGTATTAAGAATGAAGCATATGTAAACTTTTGAACACGGTCATTTTTTATAAATTGAACTATTATTTTCTCTTGTGGACTATATGCAAATGTCTTTTTTATGTGAAATATCTTATTCAGGTCAGTAGTAAATAAAACATAACATACATTTTGTGTGATCCCTCTTATTTTGGTAAAATAATGAACATTTTGCAGATTCTGCAAGGTGTATGTAAACTTTTGACATCAACTGTATATTGTAATGTTACAAAAGATTTCTATTTAAAATAGATGCTTTTGTTCTGAACTATATTCATCAAAGTATCCTGAAAAAAGTATCAAAGTTTCCATAAAAATATTAAGGAGCACATCTGTTTTCAATATTGATAATAATAAGAGATAATAATAAGAAATATTGGGATTATGTGAAACCGAGGACTGGAGTAACTGGCTGCCGAAAACTATATATACCATGATCCCATGACCAAAAAACCGTCACAGTTAAGAAAGCTCCATTCTAAGCAATTTATTTAGAAGTGTTCACTCCTTATCCAAAGGCCCGGATTTCTATGAATATTAACGAGAGGAAACTTATTTGCAGTGACAGTCATTAACACTCTCAGATATGTGAGCTCAAAGGCAGAGCAGCATCGCCGGGGAATTGCAGTAAGTGTTTAGCTGGCTGCTGACCCAGATAGCTTACGAACATCTTAATCTTTGGCAGGCCAACTTGCTTATCATCAGCTCAGCTTGTCTAAGTAGAGATATAACTCATTTCCAATTTTACCCTTCTTCCACCTCTGCACTTCAAAGAAAGTGTATGCAATAATGATATGAGGCAATGATATTGCCCTAGAAATTATATGAGGCAGCATATTCTGTGTTAGACAAAAACTGCAGCTAGTCAGTTTTATTTATAATTGGTCAGCTTGGCATGGTTGACTATGATAAGTAGGCCATGTTGTTCCAAAGCATCACTATATACAGAAGGTAGGCTAGTTGGACTCAGTTTTGTTTCTTAAGATTAGCCATTGGCCTATTTTACTAATGCTTGAGTGTCACAGATGTTGTTGTTGTTCCAGCCAAACATATAGTGTGTTGATTTGGCCTGCAGGTGGAAGAGATCGGCGTGGAGGGCCAGTCCTTACATTTCCAGCCAGGAGTAACCATGACAGAATACGACAGGAGGACCTCAGACGACTTATTGCGTACCTCGCAGGCATTCCCAGGTATCCAGTGTGTGTGCGTGTCTTTGTGTGTCAGCGTGAACATTATTATGCAACTAAATTCGCAGTCGTAATAGATCAGGTTCAGCCAGATGAAACACTGAGGGATTGATCCCATGGCAGTACAGGTGTAGAAATCAGCCAGCAGCTGGAAATGTAAAGTTACAGTTCTGTTATCATTGTGTTCACCCTAGCTGCTCAAAGATAGACCAGTGTTTGGTCTATTTTTGTCAGTTTCATTTAAAATTGGCCATTCACTAAAGGTGCAGTTGCAGCCAGTGTTGGGGGTAATGCATTACCCCCAAGTAACGTTAGTTATATAATCACATTACTTTTTCAAGTAGCTAGTAATGTAACATATTGCTTTTAAAATGACAAGAAAATATCCGAGTTACTTTTCCAAATAAGTAACGCCAGCTACTTTGTTTTCCCATTGATTGACTAATAGCTCTCCTGTACCCATGCTGAGAGAAATCAAGAGTAAGTGCAGAGGTATTGTTTGTACTGTGTAAACATGATGGTTACTGTAGTTCTAGACTACGTCAACATATATTTACTCATCTCACTTGAGCAAAAACAGATTCAGTATTTCTCAAAATGAACAAAAACGTGGAAACATTTTGCAGTGAAATGCAAACTCAAATTATGACACAAGCATTCAAGAATTAAATGTTAAATAACAAAAATATCCTTTATACATTTAATCCCATTTTATTAACCAATGTCTTTGCTGCCGACCTTCGATGATCCAATTCAACCATACTAATAAGCAAAACTGACTTTAGATAAACAACATTTGTGTTTCTTTTTTTATTGCTGAGCTTTATTCTCCTGCGTTCTACTGTGCAGACATGAATTTACATTTCATTCAGCCCGAGGCTTATTCATTTCACGTGTGGTGGGAAAGTGCTTTCACACTTTCCAAAAATATAACTTTTTATATTAAAAACAAACAAGCAAGCCCTGTTTAGATTTTAAAAAGTAACGTGAAAGTAGCATAACACATTGCTTTCCATAAAAAGTAACAAAGTAACGTAAATAGTTAAGTTTTTAGTGGGTACCCAATATTGTAATGCAAAAATAACTTTCCTAAACACTGGTCTCAACTTTGCTTGTCACAATCAGCAAACCCAGTAATTTCAATAGGAATCCATATGATGAAGATTAGGGCTGTGCAAATAATCGGATGCGATTATCATGCTCGTCTCGTCAGTAATTCCGGTTCTGTGATTAGTCGTAAATCTCCATGACGTGCTGTCAGATGAAGCGGCATTTACTATACAGAGCCGTATTTCCCTGACAAGCTACGCAATATTGCATTCATCATTGGATATGTATCGTCTCCGATAATGAATGCGATATTGCGTAGCTTGTCAGTGAACTACGGCTCAGGTGTAGTAAATGCCGTTCTATCTGACAGCACGTGATGTAAATTTAGGACTAATCACAGAACCGGCATTACTGACTGAAAATGGCATCCGATTATTTGCACAGCCCTAATTGGGATAAGGAAGGCCATTTTATTTGTTTTATTTTATTATATATTTTTATATTTTTGTGCCGTAAATGCGATAACACTTTCTTTTGGACAATATTATGCAAAGCCATATCTGCATCGTAACTAAGTAATGTAAATAATTACTTTTTTAGGGAGTAATGCAATTTTTATTTTATTTATTTATTTTTTTATTTTATTTTATTTTATTTTATTTTATTTTAGGGCAATCTGCTAAAATGTTTCTAGGTTGTTTCTAGAGTAATTGGGTGGTTGCAAGAGGAAGATTGCTAGAGCATTGGTAGGTGGTTGCTAGAGTTCTAAATGTGGTTGTTATGGCATTGTTACACTGCTTTTAGGGTGTTTTAGAAAGTTAGGCCTTGTGTTCACCAAAACATTTATTTTTTTTTTTAACAAGCTGAAAATGCAAAGCTGTGAATCATTTTCATTTGAGACACTTTGGTTGCTATGATACGGAATATCCACTAAAGTAATATGGCACGCATTGTGAATAAAATATTTATCCAAGCATTATTTTTCATAATTAATATTGTGGTAGTCCAGGAATTCCATCTGGTGAGGACATAAATACTCAGAGACAAGCAATATTAAGTTCTCCATTGTTGTTCAGTGACAGTGATGAGCACTCCATTTTACCCAAAGTTGAACATTTCAACTCTCGGCACAGAGAAATAAACACTCAGTGCTTTGTCACGCCGCTGGCTGAAAATGTGTCACTCCCAGTAAAAACTATTGGAAAAAAAATGCTAGCCTCGAAAAAGTGAAACTAGAGTGTTCTTGGTGGTTACAATGGCATTGCTAGGAGATTAATGTGGTGTTTGCTTTAACTGATAAGGTGTTGCTAGGTGGCTTCTAGCTTAATCACTCAGCATTATTACTATAGCACTGACGTATTCTGATAACTTTTTATGGTTATGGTTAAAGTGTATCTAGGTGGTTGCTAGGGTGTAATTGTAAGAGAGTTGCTGGTTGGCTGCTAGAGTGTTTTGGGAGGATGCCCTGGCATTGAGACAGTTGCTAGGGTGTTCTGGTGGGTTACTAGCATGTTTCTAATGAAAAGAAAAATGCTGCTTAAGAAAGCATTTTTACAAGCAAGTTTTCATTTAGTTTAATTGAATTTCTTTTCATATCTATATTCATATACACGTCATGCCTACGGCAAGGAGATGGCTAAGCTTCCCCCAGTCTTACACACTCAGAAAGCCTTAACAACCTTAGCATTTTCATTAGCATTTTCTTCAGAAAACATTCAAGTCTAGTTAATGTATTTTTTTCAAGTCCCAGTTTTGTTTTTAATTTTTTTGTTTTAAAGCTCCCTGGTTTATGGTTTGTTTAGACATCACATGGCCAATTTGTCTTTTCCCTGCTGTGTCCTTCTGTAGTTAGCATTGATTTGACTTAGTGAAACTCAACCAGCTCCACGTGAATCTGCTTTCAGCCAGAGGGTTTCAGCTCTGCACTGTTCAAAACTTTATGTAGGTTATCATCTGCCGCAGGGTTCTCCAAAACTTTACTTCTGTTCTGTTGTACATAGTCACTCGGTTTGAAACACACTGAATAATACAGAAATTGAACTTCATCTTCTCAACAGCTGTAAACACATTCTCCACTTTTGCACAGAATGTGTTGCGGTTTGAAAAAAAAAAAATAATGCACTTCTGACCCTTTGCTTGGAAGTGCAGATATTTGGTATTACAGTATGTTGGAGACCTAGATGTGGCCCCTGGTTAGGAAAACAAGTGGTTTAGTGAGGGAGTGTATAGACGCTTACGGCTGTTGGTTTTGGGGTCTGGTGTGTATCAGATAGCTAGGGATGTAGATATGTTGTTTGGCCTAAAACTGCAGATTTTAGGCCACACAGTTGTCCTCCATCACTATTTCATGTCTTTCCTTCTTCCGTTTCTTCACTCCCAAGAAGATTTTTCATTCTTTCACACTGTAAAGAAATGTGCCTGACTCAGTCCATCCCACATGCTGTCTTATCACCACATAAAATAATAATAACTCGTCCATCAATTCAAAATGAAATCAAATCCAAAATCTGTGTTCTGTGTATTAATACACTTACAGTGGAAGTCTATGAGTCAAGGCACTGCAGCAGATTTTGAAAGCATACTTTTTTTTTTTCATTCAATTATTTTTGTTACATTTTCATCTCCTGATATTACCATTTAACTGTGTAATGCCCAATTGTTCAAGTCAGTTTAATAACCATTTTAATAAATGCACACCCTTTATTTAAAGCATACACACACACAACTCACACAGAGATCGGAGAGCACACTGTGCACACAGAAACATTCAAGAGTCCATGAACTTGTTGTCAGTGCTGTCCCATGACTATTAATTAATCTGCTTCACTACTGAAATGCTACGCTACATTATATTTCTCAGAACTGAGGTGGTAATGTTGCTGTTTTTGAAGTAAATAAACTTGCGCGCACACACATAAATAACATAAATGTTAAAATGTCTTACCACACTACTTTATCTCTTTGTCTGATTTAAAGCGGACAAAATGTTAGGAAGCAATAACTGATAAAAACAAATGTTATTTTAACCTTCCCCATCTAGTTTTACACGGCTAACATCAGTAACAGTTTAAACTTGTCAGTACTGGCAAGTGACCACACTGTAAATAAGAAGTTGTTTCAACTTAAAAAAGTAAGTGTTCGTACCTCATTACAACTTTAAGTTTAGTCATGTGAAATGTTAAGTTGTACCATGTGACAACTTTGATATTTGAGTTGAATAAACTTACAATTTTAAGTCAACACAAACACTTACTTTTTGAAATTGATTTGAAATTATTTTTTATTTGAATTTTTTCTTTGTTACAGTGCATGGTTTAAGTGGGATATTACATGATTATTTTATTTTATTTTATTGTGTTTTTTTGCCTCCACGTTGTGCATAAAATCGTGCAGTGCACCTAACTGTGGATAGTTTCGAAAAATCTATTCACAGAAATTACAGGAATTACAGATAACACAACATATATACCACTAAAATTTAAGGTAAAAACATACAAACAAAAAAAAGGTTTAAATGTAAAACAATTAATGTAAAATAAACAATTTATATAAGAATGTAAAATTACAGGCTTAGTTATATATTTATTTGAAATGAGTTTAAATTGTTGAAATTTAAATGGTATTCATAAATTCTTTTTCATAGCTTTCAACACTTGATACCAGCACTGTTACATGGTACTGTTGGTACACATAATCCACAAAGAAAAAAATCATATGATACATTAATATTTCTGTGTAAACTGTGTATGTGTATGTTGTTGTTTTTTTTTTCCCCTCTCTCCAGGATTCTATTCTTTGAGTTTGAACAACAGCATTCATGGGAAATGGAAATATTCTGTAAAATTGTAATTATATTTAGTGTTACTTTTAAACAATTTAATGCACCATTGCTTAATATAAGTATTAATGTCTTTAAAAAAAAAGTAGGCCTACTAAGCCCATATTTTTTAACAGTAGTATACATTTATCATCTCACATTGTGTTATCCCCTCCTCGTTCTCTCTTTGTCTCACTCATCTCATCCTTTCTTTATTCTGTGGTCTCTCTCTCTCTCTCTCTCTCTCTCTCTCTCTCTCTGAGAGGGAGGTCAGAATGATTTAGAGTTGTTCAGTGCTCATTCCTGCTTAGGAGTCACACTAGAGCAGTGCAGCTGTGGATATGAAAACACTCTTGAGTTAACAGGCTGTTTTTCGAGCTAGAGAGTTCATTAGCTATCTTTTTTTTTCTTTTTTTTTTTTTACATTTATCTATCTATTTATTTTTGTCCTATAGCAGTTTCTCTTAATTTTGCGAGAAGGGCTCCTTTTTCTTTAAAATAGTATACTTGGGTAAGTGTTATTTTTTATGCATGGTCCCTGCCCATTATATATGATGCACTAAAATGTATTTCAATCAAGAGGGATTTGCAGAGTTGTCTGAAAGCGTCTCTAATTTGCATCTCCCTAATGATGTGAGTGTCAGCGGTGCAGAAGAGCTGATCCTTTGATTTTATTTGCTTTTGTAGTGAGGAGGTGAGCAGACATGGTTTTACGGTCATCGTGGATATGCGAGGATCCAAATGGGACTCTATCAAACCTCTTCTGAAGATCCTACAGGAATCGTTTCCTTCCTGCATCCACGTCGCTCTCATCATCAAGCCTGACAACTTCTGGCAGAAACAGAGGACGAATTTCGGCAGTTCCAAGTTTGAATTTGAGGTAAGGAGTTTGTATATTCTGAATTTACATTTAATACATATAGAATTTACAATAAAGTGACAGTAAATAAGAAGTTTTCTAAAAATATATTGTCTGAGATGACAGAATCTTTCAGGGAAATAAATGAAAGAGAAAACACAGTTTAGTGTGTTTAACTAGAACATTCCGTATTGGTGGTGCGAAAGTAGAGCTGTCAAAATTACTTCTGACCTATTTCATCAGAGCTGAGAGGAAGACGCATGCAGTAGTGTTATATTTAATCAGAAGGCTTAATCTCCCAAAGGAGGTTTCTTAAATTAACACATCTAGTGCAGCAAAACATTCAAAATTATTATTACATTGTAATATATGTGTAATTGATTTATAGTAAGTGTTAATAGTTGCCTCTCAAATATGATTTGAATTTGTTTACACCTAAACACTGGAAAATACTTCTGTTAGTATTAGATTAGATGTAGTGCAGACCAGACTGTCATGACGTTCTGGTCTCTATCCACCACCAAGTCTCAAGTGTCCACTATCCCTTCATGTGTCTGCTGTTGTCTCTAATAACATGACCTGAGCTGCAATCTCTGGAATGTTTTTCTGGCTCCTTTAAGTAAAGTGTTCAATGTAACTGATCCAATAGGGTTTGCATTCATCATCCTATCAGTGTTTAATTGCATTGTTGTTTTAAATAACAACTTAAGCTCCTTGGACACCTCCCACTGAGTCACTGACAAACCCCTTGTCATTCTGAACCTAGAACTTCCACAATAGTATCATACTTTGCAATATAATAAAGATGTCTCACCCACATATAAAACAAAACATTTTAGTATTAAATTATGTTTTATAAGTACTAATAAACAGTGAAAATGCTAATAATATGCATCCTATTAAGCAGCTAGTTAATACTGAGAATTGGTCCTAAAGTGTTACTGTCAAGCAGCAATTTGATGTTATTGTCAAATTGTTTCCAAGTAGAAACAAATTTGAAACAAATACACATAGTTTCAAAGTAGCTTTACAGAAAATCCTGAAGTTAATATTAATGATATTTTAATATTTCCATGCCTTATAGTCACATTTAGCAGATTAGAGCCAGGTAAATATATAGTTTATATTTTGTGATGATACAAACAATGAAGCATTTGAGATTTGCTATATAATATATGCCTTGTGTGATTATGTATATGGATAAAGTTGGACATACTTATATGTATTATATGTATATGTATAAACTAAAATAAATAAACTAAAAATTAAAATGAAAATTGAAAATATAAAATACAAGTCAATTCAAAATATTAGTAAATTCTATAATTGTATAGAAATAATAATAACAGCATTTAAGGGCAATACAGAGACACTCTAGACATAGTGACTTCTCAAAAGCTCAAAAAAGTAAAGCCTTTTAATATGGAGTGCAATTTCAGTGATATACAGAGTTATTGCATATGTAGATAGGTGAAGTGTTCCTTGGGGTTCCATTTCATTTAGGATGAAGTTAAACTAAATGAAAATGAGAAATTTTAAACAGATGAAATCTAAAAATCTGATACTTTCAGAATATGAACCTAAGTGTCCTACTTTCATCTTTTCAGACCATCATGGTGTCCCTTGAGGGTTTGACCAAAGTAGTTGATCCTTCTCAGCTGACTCCAGACTTTGAGGGCAGTCTGGATTATGACCACGAGGAGTGGATCGAAGTTCGAGTGGCCTTTGAAGACTTCACGAGCAATGCCGCTCGCATCCTTTCCCGTTTGGAAGAACTCCAAGACTTGGTGTCCCAGCGGGAGCTCCCGTCAGACCTGGATGGGTCTCGGCGGGCTATGGAGGAACACGCCTCCCTAAAGAAAAAGGTCACTAAAGCTCCTGTTGAGGAGTTAGATACTGAGGGTCAACGCCTCCTTCAGCGAATCCAGTGTGGGGATAAAGGCAGAGGAGATATCCAGGGATTAGCTCCAAAAGTCCAGGCGCTTCTGGATAAACTTCACGCCACACGCCAACATCTGCACCAATCCTGGCACATGCGCAAAGTCAAACTGGATCAATGCTTCCAGCTAAGACTCTTTCAGCAGGATGCAGAGAAGGTGTGAACATGCATTATATGTAAAGTTTAAAACTGTTAGTTTTAGTTTAGTTATACTATAGGACATAACATAATACAGTTGAGGTCAAAAGTTTACATCCCCCTTTCAGAATCTGCAAAATGTTATTTTACCAAAATAAGAGGGATCATACAAAATGCATGTTATTGTTTATTTAGTACTGACCTGAATAAGATATTTCACATAAAAGATGTTTACATATAGTCCACAAGAGAAAATAATAGTTGAATTCATAAAAATGACCCCTTTCAAAAGTTTACACCTCCTTGATACTTAATCTTACCAGTTAAACTGCCTGCTGTTCTTCAGAAAAATCTTTCAGGTCTCACAAATTCTTTGATTTTCCAGCATTTTTGTGTGCTTGAACCCTTTCCAACATAGACTGTATGATTTTGAGATCCATCTTTTCACACTGAGGACAACTGAGGGACTCATATGCAATTATTAAAGAAGGTTCAAACACGCACTGATGCTCCAGAAGGAAAAACTATGCATGAAGTGCTGAGGGTGAAAACTAACTGTTCAGGGCAAACTAGGAACTCATGATCAACTATCACTGAAAAAAAAACAAACAAACAAAAAAAAAGCTGTGGATCATTCAGGTAAGAGCACAGTGTTAAGAATAAAGGGGGTGTAAACTTTTGAACTGGGTCATTATAAATTCAGCTATTATTTTCTTTCGTGGACTATGTGTACCAACAGTACCATGTAACAGTACTGGTATCAATTTGTAATAATGTGCGACATGATACTAAATGATTACTGTGTTAATGTATTTGCATGCTACCAAGTTACAATTATGGAGCAATTTGGTACTTTTTTGTAGCTATTAGTTCAGTCCTCAGTGTCCTTCAGATTTGTTTAAGGATTCTTTCAAGTTCAAAAGAATATATATAGAGCTAAAAAACATACTGACCTCAAACTTTTAAATGGCAGTGTCTGAAAAGTAAGATATTTTGTACCAATCTTTATATAGTGATATACAAGCATTAAAGGCAAAGCTATTTAGATCTATTTTTTGTTTTTTAATAGTTTAATCAGTCAGAATTTCTTAAAAATGTAAATAAAGTAAAAACACAACAAAATCATTTGATAGAAGTCAACAAATAATACTGAAGATTAGCAAGACTTTACAGAATCCTTTGAAACTTCTCTAGTCGTGTGAAGCTTCAAAATCACTACCAAATCCTTTAAAACTTTACTAGTCATGTTTTGAGGGTGCACAAAAATGTTAGTACATGCTGTTTCTTTATGAGAGTGTATTGAAGTAAACATAAAAACAGCATATTTCACGGTCTATGCCTTCCATTTCTCCCCTCAACAGATGTTCGATTGGATCGTCCATAATAAAGGCCTGTTCCTGACAACTTACACAGAGATAGGAGCCAATCATCAGCATGTGCTCGAGCTGCAGACCCAGCACAACCACTTTGCAATGAACTGCATGGTAAGGCTGTGTCCAGTGGTCCAGCAGTAATGTGTGTCACCACCTGAGGCATTATAACAGTGTAGCTTGATGTGTGTTACATCATTTAAATTATGTGCATTTGTACACGTGCCCTGACTCACTTAGTCATGCAAGAATGAATTTTCTGTTGTCATATAATAGTCATGTCAGTATATGCTTGAAGGGTATGTAATGCCATGGGAGAACAGTCACACACAGATATATCATCCCTTTGTGTGTGTGTGTGTGTGTACGTGACCCTGGCAGACATGTTAATCACCCCCAGTAGGTTTCAAAGGCAGAGAGTTTCACAAGAAAACGGCATGACATAAATCACTGATTTTCCATCTCTACGGTCTCATCTGCCATCTGCCCATCCATATCTAAATGTAACTGCTGTTCAGCCAATAGGAAGAATCTACAGTATCATCTTGCAGCAAATTTGAAGGATATAAATCTAGTAATACTTTTCAACTTTAATTACTAAGCCATTAAACAGTAGTAATGATTTAAAAGACCAGTAGTTGATATGCATTTATGTGTAAGCGTATATAAAAGACATCTTTAATCTTTAAGTCATTAAGTTTAATAACTTCAAGCTAGATTTTTACATTTTTCAAGCAAAAAGTAAGTGGTGCTTGCCTTTTGACAACTTAAAGCACACATTGGGTATCATTCATGAAACACAAGCACAATACATATTTGTGTAAATTGTTTGTAAAGTCATTCTGATGTAAATTTTCGTATTTATGAATATGTTATTTGCTCCCAACTGTGCGTAAATTCCACACAAAACATCCAAATGTTTTGTTTTCCTTTTAGCAAACTGATGACATTGCATTCTGATAACACTGTTTACCATGACGATATATAATAAAATTAATTTCTAGTTTATACCCAAATTACTCAGAATTTGCTCATAAATGTACATACGTTTCATGAATGAGGCAGTTACATTTATTAGTATCAAAAGCAACAGTGTGCTATTTAGTTTGTATGAAAATATTTACATAAACAATTAAGAAAAAAATAAGTATGTAGAAATGAAACCGTTCCAGATAAAAAAAGAAAACAAACAATATACAGTAGATATGGAAATAAAATAAATATAGATAGTATAAGTTAGTATGTTGTGTTCTCCACCATCACAAATGTTCACAACTTTTAAGGTTACAACCCTTACCAATTGCTAGGATGTTTTTATAGGTTTTCATCAGGCTCTTTGTTGCTCTTTTGTTAGTGTGTTAGGTTTGGCTGAGTGTGCTGAAATCACATGTCCTGTCTCAGCTGTGAGAACAGTCCACCCCCTCTCACGTTGCTATAACTGTGCACAACTTAACGGATGAAATGCTTTGTCAACTGTTTGCTTTGGGTTAGCCTGACTGCCGGGCAGCCAGGGGCACTACAGCTACCTCCTCAGGAAGTCCTAGGAGCCTTACTTCCTGTCTGATATGAGGCATAAATGGACGTAAACACTTTTTTGTTTACTTGGTTTTAGTGTTAGGTGGTTATTCTGTTTGTATTGCTTGACAAAGCTGTGTTTAACGTGTTTAACACATCCTTTCTTACCTCATTCAACTAAAATACAGCAGGGGTGATTATTCTCTGATGTTATGATTACTGGAAACAGACTTATAAAAACATTTTAGTTTGTAATAAGCAATAATGCTCTTTGCTGATAGCCCGCCCCCTGAAGGACACCAGGGTCCTACAGATGGATACTGTTATAGCTGATACAGGAGATCATATAGGAGAATATGTGGGTCATTCTATAATTAGGGGTATATTTAGAATTTGACAATGAAAACAGTTTTCCTGTTTCCCAAAAACCCAAACATGACCTTACATGACCTAGCTGCTTTGAAACAATCTATAGTGTATAAAGTGCTATATAAATGAAGGTGATATGTAGGAATATGTGCATAAAATACCATCTGTGTTTGCTACTGTTCACCATGCTACCTTTACTGTGTAACATAGTTGACAGGTAACTTAGTTAACATTTTTAGTGTTTTGGGCCTATACTCAACATGGAAGCCTAGAACTACCGAGCGTATGGTAGGTTTAGAAATATATTTCCGTAAACAAAACAGAAGTTTTAGTTAAATTATCTTGTTAAATTTGCAGCAATAATACTTGGGTAACACTGCTGACAGTCAATTAATCCACTCTTGACACGTTTGCTAGTTTAACCATTATTAGGGGAAAGCGAGAGAACATAACTAGTGTTTCTAGTGTTTCATCCATGTGCTTCTAGAGGAAATATCATCATACTGTGCAAATTATAATGGGACAAACCATTCCTTTTTGAGGAGGGGTTTTCTAGTGGGTAACTTAGTTGAGAATGTTTTTTTGGGACACAAATAAAACAAGTTATATCACAATAAACATTTATTATTTTTGAAGCGCACACCCGAATGTCTTGATAACCTAATCTAACTGAAGGCAAAACTATGAAATTAATTTATATTTGAGGTAATTTTCATGCTTAAATGCAGGGTAGAATGAGCAACTTTACATAATCGGACAGCTGAATACCAGGGTTGTATGTGATATGAACATCCATTTTTAACTAAATATTTGGCTTTTTCAACATATAGTAGTGTGTTTGGGAAAAATATAATTGTGTACTAGAAAATTAAGCATCTAGCTTTATATTGATGTAAAAATAAAAAAATATATATATATAGTTCACGGGCATGAGATGTACCCACAATTATAGAATGACCCACATAGCTCATGCTCAAAGAGGGAAAAAAAGGTTTATTCAGAGGCCCAAATTGAGAGAAAACTTTGCAATTTGGTGCAGTGGCAATGGCCAAAAAGTAAAATTGTAATGTAAATCAAAGAATTTTAATTGTGGGAGGGCAAAACATACAATGCAATATAATGCAGTTCAGTGCAGTGATGACTGGGAAATGTGCAAATAAATGTTCCATAAAAAAATATTTGATACATTTTAACCAAAAAAATTAAATTAAATTAAATCAAATCTAAAAAGTATGTCGAAAAAAAATATGGATAATCACGTAAACCTACCTGATGTCATGACAAAAACATACCTGCGGGAACTTTTTTGCTAGACACAAAATATGATTACAGATCCATATTCGCTTTCCAGTGTTGTGCCGAATTCTGACCCCACCAAATTACTACCCCCCTAGTATTGGTAGGTTTAGGGTTAGGTGTGGGGATGGGTTAGATTTAAGCAATCATGTAGCGATTTCAACGAGAGGGCTTAATAATTTGGGAGGGGGTCAAAAGTGGGCACAACACTGGACGTAACAAGTTTGCTTGTTAGCTCAGCCGGTATGGAATTGGATTTAAGATGCAAAATCCTTAAATTCTGTGAAAAACATGGCTCACAATGAAAGAGCTGAAAGATGAGAGATCGACAAACAAGCTAAAACGGCATGCTTGTAATTGCACACACATTCACTTTTGTTCATACTATCAGGTAGGTTTAGGTGTAGTGCAGATGGTGCGTTATTTTAAAACATCATGGAGCATTACAGTTATAGCACCACTCAATGGACATTTCAAGTCTGAACTGCGGTGACATGTACAAAACCAATGGGGGAAAAAACAAACACTCTTTTAGCACTACTCAGTGGACATTTCACATTGAATATGTCACGAAACATACATGGAGCTACGTATTTTGCGTCTTGCGAAAAAGATCCCATAGGTACATTTTCGTCAAGAGATCAGATTGAATAAACCTACGTTGCTTCACTGTCAGTGTTCATCTTGAAATATTTGTAACAATATAAAAGTTATTCTTATATTACAGTGCACAGCATAAATGAGTACACCCCCTCTAAATAAATATAAAAGATGTATTTTCTTAATGAGCATTAATATAATTCATGGAAAGATAGCAAAATTGAAACATATACTTAATAAAAGCAAAATAAAATATATGCCAATGTTTTCTGTAAAATAAGCAAATTAGCCAGTTTTGTTTAAATAACAGATTGCAGAAATGAGGACACCCTAGACTTAATTCAGCAAATGTATAATATTCTAGTACTTCGTATGCCCTCCAGAGAACTTTAAGCATACTGCTCTGACCCTTCTTGACACTGAGTGTACAAGTTCATAACAAATTGTCACAACTGTCCTGTTTAACTCCTGGAGGACGACCTCCTTAAATGCCCTGGTCCTTATTGGGGATTGTTGCTCAGCTCATCTCTACAGAATCCCCCACAGCTGCTCCAGAGTGATAAAGCACAACTCCCTCACACCTTCAGCACTTTACTATCACTGAAAGTCACTGTGGGAAGTAGGCACGTCTCACTGTACTCCTCCTCTAGCAACACCAGAACATTTTGGAGGCTTTTGGACTTGGTCTCTTGAGACAAGAGTATGGATTCCCAGAAGTCTATATTTTATAAATATGGGCCTTGGAACAGGTTAATTGAATTTATTGTGCTTTGGCTACAGTAGGGAATTCTAGTGCTGATGACAACCATCCATGTCACTTCTGAAAGCTGTGTCATACTCTGTGAGATAAAGTGTCACTGTTTTCATAGCTTTTGCCAGCTCTGAGACACTTGCATGGTATTTTTCCTGCTCTGTTTCTACCAAAAACTCACTCATCACTACATGAAACCTTAAAGTTAAGGCCTGATTATTTCAGGAGCCTTGTCACAAGTCTATTGTTTTTGAATGTCAGTGGTACTTCTGCTATATTTTCACACTTAAAACAATAATTTGGTATTCCTCTTGTACCATTGTCCTCTTTTATGCTAAAGTTTTATTTAGTAACTTTCAGGAGCGTGTACTTATTTTTGCAACACAACATTTTATCACTTTGATAAGAAAATCTCTTTTTCCTAAATAATTTTGACATTCTTCTTTGGTAACTGATCAAACTGGCTTGTTGGAACATTATATTTCCAAAGAACCCTAATATGTCTTCCTAGTATGTCTACTCTTTTATGCTGTGCACTGTACCTACTAAAAATCAGTTTCATAGAACCACAATCAAAATGGAGATATACAGAATGCAGTTTTGATCATGTTAAGTATTTAGAAATTTTTGCGTATCAAATACGATACAGTAGGCTTTGGGTTAATAGCCTGCAAGCTCTGTGGCATTTGCCACATGTATTGACAGTAATTCAATAGACGATTTATAGAGACATCAATGTTCATCACATGGCACACTGGGGGCCTGGTTGTAACCTTTCATAATAGACATGCTTAAGCAGCTATGTCATTGAGTTCCAGGGGTAATGTCACCTGAGCGGAACGTTACGCTTGTCAAGTTGTAAATTAACTCAGCTCCCACTCTTATGAAAGACAATCTGGAGGACAACATGTAGAAAACACTCCTGTGGCTAAAGGCATTTTACACATGGCTGGGTAATCTCCCATCATGCTGGTGTATTGATTAGTCCCAGAGACATCCAGAGGGAGATATAATGTTCCAGACACTCCTCTAATCATCCTGTATTTGTAAGAGAAAAGAGCTTTACTGTAATAATTTAATAAACCTGAGAGTATGAGCGTAAAGGGTAGACTGTCCTTGTGTGACTCTCTATAACTACATTGCAGGGTCCAGTACTGTCATGAAGTGATTTTCTCATGTGAGGAAGGCTTTTGTTCTACGGTATGTGTGTCTTGGCTGTGTTCAGGTCCTGTAATTTGATCTGTGTAAATGTACTATTGAGTACTTCCTTTGTCTGTACTCTTATTTTGAGCTCAAGTGCCTTGACAATTCAGTGTCTTTTTCTTGATATTTTCTGTTAGTCAGATAATGGCCAATGGTATTGTATTGCAAAAGTTATTTCTATCCAAAATATGGTTATTGTGAGTGTTTGACCAGACACTAAAAGATACTGCAGAATGATGATAAAAAAAAAGTTTTCAACCTGAATTAAAAAAAAAAAAAATTCTTATAAGAATGAAGACAATTTAAGTCATTTTAAATTGTAACATTTCCCAACATTACTATTTCACTGTAATTTAAATTGCAGCAATGTGAGCATAAAATACATCTTTAAAACATACAAAATAATCAGTTTATTTACCTGTAAAAGTGTACATTTATGCAAAATGTATAAACTGATTTCTTTGATGTCCCCTCAATGTAAAAGTCAATTTTGCTAATCAATCCTGGTCATTGACATGACAATAGCACCTATTATATTTAGCATATGTTTAGCCAGTGGTTATATTAAGCTGCTTTAGATTTACATAAAAATGAGATACCAAAAGATCTTAATTGTTTCCATGATGCAATCCACAAGGCCTGTGATACATAACAGAGGGATTTGATGAATTTGTGTTTACTGGTGCATGTCTATCTTCTCGGAGCAGCTCTGAAACCAAGCTTGGTGTGAGTGATATAAAGAGTTAGTAACCCTGTTTTTCCATTCTGACCTCATCTGGTGGAAATACATTTGTGGGCACCAATGGCTTGTCTTATCTACATATGCAGGCTGGATTATTGAGAAAAAGTCATCTTTAAATTCAATTTTTTGGTAAAACTGACAACAGATTTAGTGTGCACATCTTCCAGCGTTCATGGAATTATCCACGGTTGAGTTAGCGTGTGTGTCGTATGTTAATGTATAACAGATGGGTGCACCGATTCACATCAATACCAACGATAAAAAATGATGAAATTACTGATATAGTCACCATGTGCATCCATGGCACATTGCATTGTATTAGGACTTGATTTAAAGCTAAGGGTTCAAGAGTTTGTGTGTTTTTGTATATACACGTGACTGTGTTATTGCTCCAGGTTTTCACGTGCATGGGCACGACTGCTGCAGTTTATTGTTGCACGCAGGCCGATACCAAACCCCCATCAGGTTTTCATCTGACAGCTCTCTGTGTATTGATCCTATACCCTTTTGAATGCCTTTGGGCTGTGTAATTAGTCCCATGTGAGGAAACAGCATGGTAACCAGAGCTCTTCCTTCTACCAGCACTCTCATGCACTAGACTTTAGTTCTCCCTGAAGAACACATACTTCAGACACCCCCATTACGTCAGAGAGCACATACAGTTGTTTTCTTAGGCTATATGATGTGTTTCCAGGTAAGAAAGAACATTTAAGTGGAAATAATGTGGGTTGGAGCTTAATTATATTCAAAGACAAGTGAATGGATAGTAAATAGTTATGTTGTGGTGTTATTGTGATGCTAATACGCTCCAGCCACTGAAAATTTTACATTTATTGATCGTACGTGCTTTTGTGTGACTTACAAAGTGAATAAGATATTTCACATAAAAGATGTTTACATATAGTCCACAAAAGAAAATAATAGTTGAATGTATAAAAATGACCCTGTTCAAAAGTTTACATCCCCTTGAATCTTAATACTTTGTTGTTACCTGATCCACAGCTGTTTTTTGTTTTTGTTTGTTTTTGTTTTATTTGTTTTGTCTTGTTTTTCTTGAACAGTTAAACTGCCTGCTGTTCTTCAGAAAAATCCTTCAGGTCCCACAAATTCTTTGGTTTTCCAGCATTTTTGTGTATGTGAACCCTTCCCAGCAATGACTGTATGATTTTGAGAACCATCTTTTTTACACTGAGGACAGCTGAGGGACTCATATGCAACTATTACAGAAGGCTCAAATGCTCACTGATGCTCCAGAAGGAAAAATTATGCATTAAGGGCTGAGGGGTGAAAACTTTTGAACAGAATGGTGATGTGTACATTTTTATTATTTTGCTAAAAATTATATTTTTTCATTTAGTACTGCTCTTCAGAGGCTACAGAAGACAGTTACATGTTTCCCAGAAGACAAAATAAGTTAAATTTACCCGGCTCTAAATACATTTTGCTTTCTTCTGAAGCATCAGTGAGTGTTTTAAGCTTCTTTAATAGTTGTGTATGAGTCCATCAGTTGTCCTCAGTGTGAAAAGATGGATCTCAAAATCATGCAGTAATTGTTGGAAAGGGTTCAAATACACAAAAATGCTGAAAAACCAAAGAATTTGTGGGACGTGAAGGATTTTTCTGAAGAACAGCAGGTTTAACTGTTCAGGACAAACAAGGGCCTCATGAACAGCTATCACCAAACAAAAAAAAAAAAAACACAAAAAAACAGCTGTGAATCATTCAGGTAACAACACATTATTAAGAATCAAGTGTGTGTAAACTTTTGAACTGGGTCATTTTTATAAATGCAACAATTATTTTATTATTTTAGATTATATATGATATGTGTTCTCCATTTTTTTACTGCAAATTGTGCTGTTTTATCAAAGGTATTAGGCTTTCTAGCTACCTAACACAGCAACAATGAATTTAAAGTATTAATTTTTTATTAAAATGTGTTTTAATACTATAGAAAAGCAAATGCACATGGTATGATAACCATGGTGACTATTGGTTAAGATCATGGTTAAGATATTTTATGTCAGAGCTATGAACAGTTCAGCACACTAAACATTTGTTTACAGTGAATCTTCATATGTTGTAATTTCAGTTCTTAAATCACACTGCAACATTTATTTAATTGTCTAAAAGGGACGTGAACTCTAACCATAATTCTTCCTCTTGGCTTAAGATGCCATTCTTATTCACACAAACTCACTCTCACACACGTTCAAGGGATGTGTATGTGTGTCTGTGGTCAGACGAGAGCTACTCCTCCCTGCAGAAGCAACTCTGAGTGAACTGCTGTTTACACTGTTTCCGAGCAGATCTGTTACAACCGCTCATCATTTCTGTTTTAATCGATAATATTAAAAACAAAGCAAAAAAAAAAAAAAAGAGAACATTGTTGGTAACCACTTCTTTTGTTTAATTCAGCCCTCAAATCAAAGACCAAAAATCATTATGTTTTGATTTGATTTAGCTGTGGCAATACCACATTTCCCTTTTATAGTATGTCATTTTAAAAATAAATAAATAAATAAAACAACTAATTCAGGAAGTAATGCAGTGAATAAAACACTTTGTGTTTCTTATGGTCTCTTGCAGAATGTGTATGTGAACATCAGTCGGATCATGTCCGTGGGGAACAGGCTGCTGGAGTCAGGTCACTATGCAACCCAGCAGATACAGCAGATCTCAGGTCAGCTGGAACAGGAGTGGAAAGCATTTGCCGCCGCACTGGATGAGAGGAGCACGCTGCTCGAAATGTCTGCTAACTTCCACCAGAAAACCGACCAGGTGAGAGCTAAATGTGCAGACACATACCTACAGATACACTGAGCGGCCAAACAAACTGATGCGTTAATGATGATTATGATGAGGATGCCGTGCGTGTGTTAATTACGAACAACTAATTACAAACAAAATTCCATGCAACATAACGTCAAGATGCTGATATAGCAGCAAAAATATTGAGGCAAATCAAGTGGCTGAGTAAGTATGTACTGAATGCAAGAAGTGCTTTCAATGTGTTGTTATGTACTTCAATTTTAAACCCTTTGTACCGAATTGAATGAAGTAGTAAAAATAATATTCTAAACACAAAAAACTCATACCCTCTTTTTTACCCCATTCCTGTTTTTCTGCAAAATAACTTGTCAAGTCGTCTCCAACTCACATCACTGGCTAGGGTTAGGTTTGGGAGTCATATGTTGACATTTTTGACCACTCACAAATGTTTTAAAAGCACCGCAAGCCACACTTATTGCACTTTTCGGGAAGTCTGCCTATATACACAATCAGACTATGTTTGTGGTTTGTTTTGTTTTGTTTTCAGTGTAAAATCTCGGATGCGTATCTCTTGTTTTATAAGTGAGTCATCAGTGATTGTTCAGAGACTCTTTAGTTTAATACTTCATGCAGATAGGCCTGTGCTGTAGAAGGGATGAATGAAATCTGTTCCTTTCATCCTTCTGTCCTTTATCTTTTTCTTTTGAGCATTTAATATCTGATGTCAGCATCAATGTTAGACTGACACGCTGTTCATTCAGTTTATTTTGCTCCCAGTGAGGCTTTTTTTTGTACAGACAAATTTCAATGTATTTATTCTTTTCCTAAACAAGGTACTGTTATAAATCACTCGGTGGTGGATGGCCCAAAGTTAGCCTCCTAACAACAATTGCCATGTTGAGACTTCGGTCATATACCTGACTTATTGTTTAATCGTTCCTGTATGTGGTAACAGATCACAGATGTGTAGGTGGCCAGTTTGACAAGCACTAACTGATTATTCTTGTCTTTTTCTAGTATATGAGCAACATGGACTCATGGTGTAAGGCCTGTGGAGAGGGAGAACTTCCTTCTGAGCTACAGGACCTAGAAGACACCATCCACCACCACCAGGGTCTCTATGAACACATAACCGCTGCCTATTCTGAGGTACAAATCTCCATTAAACTAAAAACTTGTTGCTTGTGTTAGTGAATAGTTTCACTTTAAAGACTAATTTCAGGTTACCTCCAAGCTGAGCAAGTCCTAAGAAAAAAACTTCAGTCATGACAAATCTTGGATTAGTTTTTCTTGAATATGACAGTGTTAAAATATATGACCCACACAATTTATTGATTTTTTCTTCTATGCAAAAATTAATTAGGATATTAAATAAAGATCATTTTTCATACATTTTCTACCCTAAATATATCAAAACTTAATTATTGATTAGTAATATATGCATTGCTGAGAACTTCGTTTGGACAAATTTAAAGGCGATTTTCTCAATATTTAGATTTTTTTTAGATGTTCCTATACATACAAATGTACATCAATGGAAAGCTTATTTATTCAGCTTTCAGATGATGTATAAATGTCAATTTAAAAAAAAATGACCCTTACGACTGGTTTTGGTTCTGGGTCACATATTTGGACTTTGTGGACCAGATCTGTTACGTACACAACTGCTGTTCCAGGACAAATATGTTTTTTTTTTTACTGGAAATAGATACACAATCATGCTGCTGTGAGCATGTAAGATATACTGCTGAAGCATGGACAGACACATATAAATCTCGTAGTAGATCTAGACAAGTGGAGCTAAGGGAGATGGAGGGTTTCAGAGGACCACTGATAGTGTACTGAAGCACCAACTTACAGTGAACACTTAACCAGACTATATAAATGGAGAGCAAGCAAGCTCATTGGCTGCAGAGCAGAGACCAGTCACCTTGTGCTGTGTAGTAAACGATGTGATTGCTAGCAGATTGCATGTAAAGGAACATGTAGGGTTTCATGACTGAACTAGATTTTTAAATAAAGGTGGGATTTTTTCTATAGGTAATATATTTGGGTGTTAATGTTTATTATCTGTACATACTCAGGTAAGCCAGGATGGCAAAGCCCTACTAGATAAGCTACAGCGGCCTTTGACCCCAGGGAGTGCAGATTCACTGACAGCCTCAGCTAACTACTCCAAGGCGGTGCACCATGTACTAGATATCATTCATGAGGTTCTGCATCACCAGAGGCAGCTGGAGAACATCTGGCAACACCGCAAACTTCGTCTTCACCAACGGCTACAGCTCTGTGTCTTCCAACAGGATGTCCAGCAGGTTGTACACTTATTTGTAACTAACAGTACTTTATATATAGGTCTGTTGGTACATCCCATGTGGATGTGGATTCAATTCATTTCATTTTATCACTTGATAATTGTGAAGTGAGAGATGTTCAGGGTGCATAAGGTGTAAGAACGTTGCAGGAGACATCTGTGTGGGACAGATTTTTTCATTTTATTCTCGCCCACATCCCACAAGTGTCTTCTTGCGCATACCTGTTCCCACTGAATTTTATTTCCTGCTCATTTTGATTTTCTTCAGCCTGCCCTTACTCAATGGACATATTTTCTTAGATCGAGCTAAAATAAATAATAAATAATATATATTTTTTAAAGTATGTTTTTTTTTTCAAGTTACATTTTAAAAAATTGAATTAATGTAATTTATTCCTGTGATGCTGAATTTTCTAAACAAACAAACAAGCAAAAAAAAACATTCTTATTATTAATTGATGTGGCAAAACACAAAATGGCCAACGAGTTTGATATATGAATATACATATGACAGAGACACTAAAATGAGTCCTGCTCATAAATGAGGTGAATCTGGTCGAATCTCTTTTCCATTTTGTCTGAGTAAAATGTCAGCATCTGAATGCCTGTGAGGCATCGTTATGTTGAATACAAAGTGAGTTCTTGTCTGTTCTAAATAGGATTTTACTATTCAGTTAAAAACAGAATATACATTTAAAGGTGTGATTTTACGCACAACATGGCATTTTTTATTTTATTTTTTTATTATTATTATTTATTTATTGATTTTATTTACTTATTTATTCTTTAGTTTTGTTTGTGTGTGTGGGATGGGGGGGTGGAAGGGTGGGGATTAGCATACCCAAAAAACAACAATTCTGCTATCCTTTTCAAAACAACATCCAACTGCGTCTCAGTCTCTTTTGCTCTCTCTTGCGCACAGTCTGTCCCACACTATGTTCCGACTTTTTTTTTTTTTGTTTTTTTTTTGCTTAGTCTTTTTCTTTCAGACGTATCAGTTGTCATGGTAACTGTGTTCAGCAGCCTCATTATGTTGAGGGTTTGCCCCATAAAATGATGCAGGCATAGGGGACCTCTAAACCTTCCAGACATCAGAAAACAGCCATGTGAGCAGGAGACTCAACATCTGCACGACAAATGATTTCTTCTAATCACACACACACACACACACGTGCTGACAGATGCCACCACACAAACAGCACAGAATATTTCTATGTGTGGCACATTCAGCCAGATCAAAGGTGGCATAATGAAATATGCATGAGTAGAGGACTGTGTTTTCACAGTGTGCTCTGGCGTCTTTTGAGGCAGGTAGAAAGCTTTTAAACTCGGATATGCGACGTCTGTCTTAGCAGCTCCACCTTGCAGATTTCAAATGGTTAGTAAAACATTTAATACTCACTTAAAACCATTTCTAATATGTTTTTATTAGTAAAATATTGCATATGTATTGATATGCTTATGCAAACTTATGAGAAACAACAGGTACTAGCCCATTAATCATATATCCATAATAAACACGACTGACTCCGACAGCACCATCAGAGCAGACACCAGCAGAGTCTTGCTCACTTAATCTGCAGGATGACCTCACTGCGTGTTTAGTGCTGATGTTTATAGTGGTGTTGAGCTGTCGCAGTGACTCTGGCTGCTTGGAGGTGCCCCCTGGTGGTTATACACTGGAAATTCTTGTACATTTATGAATCAGATAAATGTGTTTAGCCAAAGCAACATACAGTGCATTTAAAGTAGTTATTATTATTATTATTATTATTATTATTTGTTGTTGTATTTTTATAATACTGTGTATTCCCTGTAACTGAACCCATGATGTTGGTATTGCTAGCACCATGTGCTACCAGTTACAAGAACCCTTACAAAACCCCTACAGTAAAGAAAATGGCAAATTAGTATTTGCATTCACTGTCATCACAAAGAGAGAGAGAAAGTAAACAAAATGACTTCCCATTAAAAAATCCCTCTTTCACAGGCAAGTGCAAAAAAGTCGAATAACTGAGTTCCAACAGTCACGTAAAACCTGAAAATAAAGTTATGGATTTTTTTTGTTTTTTTATAATTAATATTTTCATCATAAAGAAGCTGCTCTTTGTGTCATGTTTATGCTTTAAAAGTCCTCATCCTATATTTATAACAGAGAAAAAAATTATTAAATTGGATGGAGATACAATGTTAAATTATTTAAAAATATCTGTAGTTACGTTTTAGTTACAATGTCATACTACCAGTCTGAATTTTTGGTTGATGGTAGTCCATTAAATAACATTTTATCGAAGTTAACTGACATCAGGATGAATTTGTTCTGACACAGTTTAACTCTGAGTTCTTGTCATATTTTATTACCATTTTCTAAACTATAGTGAATAAACTGTGATAATGTGAGAAAACTTAAAGGTGTCTGAATAAATTTTGGTTTGACTGTATATACAATTGAAAGTGAGATTTTAAACACCAATGCATTCAATTATTAAATGGTAATTCAAGAAAAAAATCTGTTATTTCATATTCCCCCTTGTGTCATTTCAAATTATACTCCTGTATATGAAGCACAAATAAGAAAAAAAAAAAGACATTTTTAAAGGGTCATCGGATGCAAAGTTAACTTTTACATGTTGTTTGAACATTGATGTGTGTTGGCAGTGTTGTACACATCTACCCTATAATGATAAAAAATCTATGCAGTGGTTTTTAATTAATCTGTAAAAATAATATCCCCTTTTTCAAATCGAGCCATTCTCAGATGCCTAGAGGCCGCTCCCATGATAGTTGATTGACATGAGCGTCTTACCTCAGACCCGCCTTACAACAGTCCGACCTTCATTGTTTCGATGCCGGAGCAGGGATATAAGTTAGGCAAGAATATCTCCGATTGAGCGATTGAGGTGTTGTGTTGCTGGATGTAATAATAAACATAGTGGTCGTCATTTACTCCCGACAATCTAAGCCGCTGAAGATGCAGTGGATTACATTTGTTTGTGAATGGAATGCGCCTCCCGATCTACATATATCCATCTATGTTCGCGCGAATAATTTTTGCTAGTTAGCAAGTTTAGCGGCTAAACGCGGCTAAAGTAAACAGGCTCGTCACTCCACAGAGAGAAGGGAGGGGAGGGGCAAGCAGAGCTCATTAACATTTAAAGCAACCTCTACCAGAACAGGATGATTTTTCTAGAGCTGATTTTGGCAAGGTAAATTTTGGGTGTTGTTTTACACTACCATTGAGAATGTTTAATCAAAGTATATTATAGACTTTTCATTAAAACCCGAAGGAATCATATCAACTTGTGGAAAATGGGCATCCGATGACCCCTTTAAAGAATCGCCACATGCAAAAAGGATGAAAACCGCCATAAAAGTATTCCTTATGGAATGTGCACTCTATTCCAGTTATATGGACTACTTTTATAGTGATTTGGTGGTTGTTTTCACTCTCTGAGCAACCTTTATTTATGTTCCTCTTTGTCAATATATTCTCACACAGGTTTTAGACTGGATTGAAAACCACGGTGAGGCGTTCCTGAGTAAGCACACAGGAGTAGGGAAGTCTCTGCACAGGGCTCGAGCATTACAGAAACGTCATGAGGACTTTGAAGAAGTGGCTCAGGTAAGAAAAAACAGATGTAAAATCATCACTTTGGCTACTTTCCATCTGGATATCTCCTGTTCTCCTCCCATAATCAAAAATAGACCGGCCATCTCAGAAATTAGTCAAATGAATAATAACTTCCAAACTTCTGCACGTTACTCAGAACACCTACACGAATGCAGACAAACTCCTGGAGGCGGCAGAGCAGCTGGCTCAGACAGGCGAGTGTGATCCTGAGGAGATCTACCAGGCCGCACACCAGCTGGAAGATCGTATCCAGGACTTCGTAAGACGCGTTGAACAACGCAAAGTCCTGCTCGACATGTCTGTAGCCTTTCACACTCATAGCAAAGAGGTAAGTTATGAGAGAGTAAGAGTGGGTGTTGGTGGGTGTGGATATGTCGGGGTTTGCCAGTATTTACTTGACATAGATGTGTTTCTGAATATGATGTAACAGGTACCGACACAGTCAATACTTGTATGTGTGTGGGTGAGGTGAGTGTGTGTGTGTGTGTGTGTTTGTCTTTGCTTTCGAAGTATAATTATGACATAATTCCTGAATATTATGTAACAGGTACAACAGACACAATTTCTGAAAATGTATTTGAATTTATTATTTTTATTAGGGCCCGAGCACCAGTGGTTCGAGGACCCTATTGGAATTGCTCAGATTCTTCTTCTTCTTCTTCTCCAAAATAAATCACATTTTTAAGGGCCTTTTGAGGTTTTAGAAGTGGGTGTGGCAAAATGGCTCAATAGCGCAACCTATAAAAGTTTAACAAGGTGCCCCTCGAGCTATGTTTCACATACATGTACGAAATTCGGTAGACACATGTAACACACCAATACCTACAAAAAGTCTCTGGGTACGAAGTCCAAAACCCAACAGGAAGTCTGTTATTTTTTAATTTTCTTAAAAAAGTGCCATTTTTAACATTTTCAGGCATTGTATTTAAACAAACTCCTTCTAGAGATTTAAAAAGATCAACACCAAATTTGGTCAGTCTAATCTAAAGCCCTTTGTGACTTTAAATTGCAAAAATCTTGAGTTTTCTTTAAAGGATGTGTCCGTGGCGGCCTAACAAATTTCAATGTTTCGATGTTGACCATAGGTGTTGTAGCTCAGCCATACAATGTCTGATTTGCCCCAAACTTCACACGTTCGATAAGAGTCCTGGCCTGAACACATCTAAAAGCCAGTATACTGTTATAATCATAGTGCCACCTGCTGGCAACAGGAAATTACATGTTTTACACTAACTTAAACATGCAATGGTCAATCTGCACTAGACTAGACTAGACTAGACATATTTAGGAGGCTAGGAGAATCCTAGCCTGAAGACATGTAAAGGCCAATATTCAGTTATAATCATAGCGCCACCTGTTGGCAACAAGATACGTCATGCTTTCACTAATTCAAACATACCATGTTCAGTCTGCACCAAACTTTATATGTTTCATAAAAGTGCTGGCCTGAAGATGTCTGCATGCCAATATCCAGTTATAGCCATAGCGCCACCACCTGGTAACAGGAAGTTTGGCACAAATAAGTGAATTTGACATATCCCCTCTATATTTATCACTTTAAAAGCGTATTGCCCACCGTTTGCTGTTTTCCTAAAGCCATCCGGTGGTGGTGAGCCCAGGTGCAAGGGCTCTTTCAACGCTGCATTTATTTATTCATTCATTTATATATTTACAATATAGCCATAGCCTGATTTCCAATGCCCCATTGTTTGAGAGGGTGCTCGCTGCAGAGCCAAATGGGAAGAGCTGGAGCTCTAGCTCCCCCTCGCTGGAGGTAATGGGTGGAGAAAGACGCCTAACCACACCCTACCCCTTACCCTCTCCTAAACATAACTTCACACAGAGGTGGAGCTGGACATCCAGAGAGGGGGAGCTGGAGGCCATTCGGCTCTCCAGTGAGCAGTACTTGCATTGTTTCTGCATATTTTCCATGTTGTTAAATGTGCAGTAACATTTCTCAGGGCTTGCACAACTCATTTTTACTAGTCGACTAGTCAGTGGATCACTGTTTGCATCATGTAAATGACATTTCCAAAAGTTCTGCAGCTTCTGCGCTTTTTAATGCACTGACATAGAGTGTGTAATAGAAAGATTGTCACAGCTGAGATGATACTGGGCCAGTGCAAATGCAAAAGATTCATGAGTAGAAGACCTTTGACATAAGAATTCCAAAAAATTGCATATGAACATGCAAAATGAACTTAGACCATCTCAAATGTCTGCAGCGCAAATCACTACATCGTTAACCCAAAACCACTCCAGTTCTACTAATTTTCACTTTGATGTAATTTCAATTAGAGGTTAGAATATAAAGTTAATGTTATACAGTTTGTGAACAAAAAGGAGGACTTTTCCTCCTGCTGTCGCGACATGGAACAAGCACAACTGAAATTGTGTTGCACGACTAGTGGATACAGACCCTACGCATTCACTAGTGGCAGGACTAATTAACTAGTCAGTGCGAACTGTATCCTGCATGCTAAAAGATGTCCGTGCAGCCTTTTAATAGCAGATATTGAAACATAATTTAACAGTTAGCTTTTTTCGAATCTCAAATCTTTACAATTTGTCTGCTTATAAATTCAGAACTCTTTCCTTCTGGCCCATCTATATTCCACGAGCAGTGAATGATAATGAGTAGAAGGTGCGTACATGATTCACAATATACTTAATACAAGCAAACAATGCTCTCTTTAATGTCTCCATATGGCATAATGTTAGCCATCTGCTATCTGTAGCGGTCTGGCTTGTGTGGACATCTTTGTTTCTGAGAGTGTGTTTTATAACAGGATAATTAATGAAAAAGGGTTAAAGGATGGAGTTTTGGAAAAAGTGAAAGGTAGAGAGAGGTGGAGATGGAAAAAGACAATGGGGAGGTGTGGAAGGACAGGGCATGGCCTGCTGTGGCAGGAGATACACTCTTTGACATGCCAACACAGGCAGATGGCTAATCCTGAGCTCACACAAGACAAAGCCATTCACAGGAAATAAAAACACCAGCCGTTCGGTGGCAGCCAAAGTCCGTCTGGCTGTTTGTCTTGTCATGTTTGTGCATTTTAGATTCTAGAACAAATATTTGTTTGAAGACCCTACATAGTCCACTGACTGGTTTATAACATTGTGAAGTTTCTGATTGGCTGGTGATGATGTTATTCCTTTGCAGCTGTGGACGTGGTTGGAGGAGCTTCAGAAGGAGCTGCTGGATGATGTTTATGCTGAGTCAGTAGAGGCGGTGCAGGAGCTGATCAAACGTTTCGGTCAGCAGCAGCAAACCACGCTGCAGGTCACCGTCAACGTCATTAAAGAAGGGGAGGATCTCATCCAGCAGCTCAGGTACTGGCCAATGAGAAAGCATTGGTTTAGTGGAAAATGACGTTGACTTGCTGTCATGGGAATTCTGACACAAACACATACTGTATGCATGTCATGTAATAGCCTTAGTATCCCATTGACGTCTGTTGTATTAATTACAATTGCTAAACCCTAACCCAGCAGTCACTTTTTGCATTTCTGTAAAATTATTTAGTCATTTTATGAAACTAGTGATCTTATGGGGACCGAAAACCAATGCAAGTTTTTCAGGTTTTATTAATAAAGCAAATTTAGTAGATTGCAGTCCATTCACAACACAAACCTCTAAATCTGCAATAACAAATACTTTGAAAAATCTATCATGAAACACCAGTAAATCTGTTATTCTCACTAACACATCTATTATTCAGTTCTATACAGTTTAATATCTTTAATTACTGTTGATATTGCAATGTTGTATGTGGAGCTTATCTGTTTAAGTCAGTATTATTTGTATTGTGCACTTTCACAATACACGTTTCAACATAAATTCATGTTTCTGCTGCTTTACAAAAAAAATATGGTAATATTTATAGTATCTTCATGCCTTATAGTCGCATTTAGCAGATTAGTGATGGCCGATAATATGGTTCACATTTTATAATTATATAAACAGTCAAGCAGTTAAGATTTGCTACAGTATATGGCATATATCTGGCATATGTTTTTGTGAGTATACTCTGTGTATGCAAATAAAATTAGTTAAACTTATCTGTCGAATATATGGAGTTGTGCAACAATATAATTTGCATTTTATTACCAATCAAGCAGTTGACATTTCAAGTTTCCAATTCCCCAGCAAATGTAGAGTATAGATTGATCACGTCCAATTTTTTATACACACAGGCGCACATAGGCTTGGTTAAAATACTAAGTTAGACTTCTGTCTTTGAAAACTAATGTATTTTTTTAATAAGATATGAGAACACACAGCTGTACAACTACCATAAATAGACAGTAACACACTCATACACTTAACTAATCCATGTTCTAATCTGCAGAGACTAATTAAACTGTAATAAAAAGATGCTTTACTAAAGTTGTATGGTATACATTCTGCAGCAGATGTTGTCTCTTATCCTCTACACTTTTTTTCTGACTGCAGAGACTCTGCAATCTCCAGCAATAAGACTCCTCATAACAGCTCTATGGCTCACATTGAGAGTGTCCTGCAGCAGCTGGATGAGGCCCAGGCTCAGATGGAGGAACTGTTTCAGGAGCGGAAGATCAAACTAGAGCTCTTTCTCCAGCTCAGGATCTTTGAACGAGATGCCATCGATGTGAGTGCACAATCTATGACATGTCTGACGGTTTATTCTAAAATGATGGCGGTTCTCGATTGTGAAAAAAAAAAAAAAAAAAAAAAAAAATCGGGGGCCTAGTGTGGTCAATTTTTTTTTTTTTTTTTGGTGGGGCCTGTAGGTAATTTTACACAATATTTACAAAATTTGTCTTATGTTTAAACAGATTTATATTTAATGAAATATTAGCTTTATTAAATGAATTATGATTTATATGCTGTTTTCCTTCTGGGGCCCGAACTAGAGGGATTTTTGGTTAATATTGATAATTGAACAATATTTTGCTGAATGTGTTTTTGTGCTGGCATCTTGGCTGGTTTAGGCCTGTCATAGATAAATAAATATGACAATAAAACCGCCAGTAGGTCAGCAGCAAGTCCCTGTTTTAATAAACGATGTACTGAATCATTCAAATCAAATGATTTGTTCAAAATGGCTGATTCAATTAGAAACGAAACAAGTGACTGAATGGACCTTTGAATCACTGGCTCACTCGATTCGTTCAAAAACAGATTAATTCAGAAGTGAAACACTGCAATGTTGCTCTGCACCATTGTGTTAAACAAATATATGCGATAAATAATGATAAAAAAATACTCTTACAGTATTGTTTCTTTCATTGCTTGAGTTGAATTATAAGGGCATTCTAACAGCATTTTAATAAGGTTCATCACACAGCGAATGCTTTTGGACTCAAGACGTGTTTTTCTTTGTTTTTTGCAAAGTCGGTGACATACTCGATTTTAACATTTCATTTGCATGGTAAGATTTACATATTACACAAAATTAATAATTTAAAGGGGATGGTGGTTTTACAGAGGGGATGCTTTTTGTCATTTTTTTCAACAGGGAGAATGCCATCCCCCTGCATCACCCCTCAATTCGAGTCCTGCTTATGAGCAGGGGGTTTCAAAATAGTATTAGTTAAGTCACTAGATAGACTAAATTGTAATAAGACTGTGCACAGTGATAGAGATGCTTTCCCTCTGGCTGCATGTACAGTATTCTGGCTGCATTCACGAAAGTTAACATTTTGCAGTCACAGCTCTACATTTATGTATGCGACTCATATTGCTATTTTAGTGCAAATTGATCTATCACTTCATAGAATTGATAGAATTGATATTTTCCAACCCAATATTGTCAGTTTTTCTAATTAGCCTGTTGTGTTAATAATTTTGCATGTTGCTTAGCCAATGCAGTACATGAATATATTTACAAATTTCAATGTTTGATTTTAGAAACTTATTTGTTTTTACATTATAATCTTGCTCTCAGATATATTTGTTCTCATAGCCATGACAGCCCCCCATGATTACATGAGTTTGAAGTCTCAGGCCTGCGTCATTTGTGAGGCTATACCACGTGCTGTCTCTTCTATCTTTCTCGTCCGTTTCGATCTGATCAAAGGAACGAAGTGCTAAAAGACAAAATCCATTGATCTCAGAGATTCTGAACGGAAGCCTTGAGCAAAGATAAAGCCGTCATGGATACTCTTTTCACAGCCTGCGCTATGAGTCATGGAGGATTGTGTCTTTGGATGTGTGAAAATGAGTCACACTTTTGTCAAAAGGGAGAAACTAACAGCTTTATCTAATCAGTATCACTTTCACGGTTGCTCTGTATCAAAGCTCTTAAAGTCAACATGAAACAACTTATTTCATTTTTGTAATGTCACCCAAGGCTTAAGGTTTGTCTGGTTAGCATGGGTAGTTTAGCCTCTGTTGTCAGATGCTGTTACTGCATCATTTTTCAGCCAAAAAGCTTGTTTCTCCACTGACAGCTATTCTCATATCAGTATTTCTTTGTATTATAGTAGATGTTGTTCAGTTGTAGATGCTGGCAGTTTTGTGTGAAGGGACTTAGACTATATGATGATGATGATGAAGCTGATGATGGTAGATACTTTATTGATCCCATATGGGATATTGAATTGCGTTAGCAGCAATACAAATGATAGTAAAATACTTGCAGTGCGCACAATATAACTATAAAAACAGGACAATGTACAGTAAACCATAGTATGAACATTGCATTAACATTATAAACAGAGCAAATACTATAAACATATAGTACATTTAGCACAAATTTACAAATAAACAAAAAGTAAATGTATTAAATGAAAAGTATGTAATTATATGTTATGAGAAATAGGTTAGGAAATAGGTTAAATATTAGGTTACAACGGGGCTAAAGGCACACCTTTAGATAAAATGTGCTGTTCACCGTGCCTAAAATGTATAATTGCAGAAAAAATATATACATTTGTATTCAGCATTTATAGAGCAACAGATTTTGTGTGACAATAAATCATACAAGTCGTTTATTTTGTTTTAAAATCTTGTACATGTATAAGATAAAAAGGCTCACCAGCATGGGGAAAAAGGCACATAGTAGTGATATAAATACTTATAAACTATAATAATGTTTTTGTTTAAAAATGTCTAAGTTAATACTTGTTCAAAACAATCATTTTAGCAATGTTTATACTATTTTCTGCTAATTTAAAAAAAAAAAAGAATTATTTTTGTCATTAAATATGTTAATATAAAGAATATGTTTTAAAGTACCAAAACAAAATCATTTTAAAAAGTAAAGATTCTGAAAGCATTGAATGAGAACCCAAAATAATTTAATATAGATTACAGTAGTAACAATAAATGTTTTACTAAACTATTAATAAATATTTTAGTATATGATCTGATTAATGTCATCTTTTTAAATATGATGGTTTCATTCTAAACATGGTGATTATCTCTAAGATGGACACCCAACATAATATATGATATTTACCATCTGAATATAACTATGTCATGCAAACAAATGGAAAAGTCAGCCATCTATTAATTATCATGTTAATTATTGTGCCTTTTAGCCCCAACAGCAGGGGTGCTTTTTACCCCAAATACCATACTTTGACTTACAGACTTTGCGCTGCTGCCCACGATTACGTTAAGGATCAGACAAATTTGCATGTGCGTCTTGAAAAGAGAGTGTTTTGGAAAGTGCTACGCCATGTTTTTGTGCCATCTGGTGGTTTAGAGAAAAATTATATCAAAGGCGCCTTTTACCTCCAGGTGCCTTTGGCCCTGTTGTACCCTACTGATCCTTAATTTTATTACATTAAGTACAACTGTGGAATTGGAGGATCCTATTTTCCAGGACAAAGTTTTTGGACACACCTCTTACTTATAGAATTAATGTGTTTTAATCAGACCTATTGGCACAAGTGTATAAAATCAAGCACCTAGCCATGCAGTGTGCATGTACAAACATTTTTGGGGGAAAAAAGGGTCATTCTGAAGAATTTAGTGAATCCTGGAGTGTCAGTGTCCTGCACAGTTTAGCTTCAACACTGTAAAAAACCCTCACCTGCCTGTAGCCCTAGTAATCCTGAAGACCTTGATTAGCTTGTTCAGGTGTGTTTGATTAGGGTTGGAGCTAAACTCTGCAGGTCACTGGCACTTCAGATCCGATGTTGCCTATCCCTGTTCTAATGATTCTATAGCTGTAGAGTTACAAACTGCCAATGGCATTAATAGCAGCACAAAAATTGTGCGGCACGCACATAATTAAATGAATTTCCATGGCCGAGCAGCTGCATGCAAGCTTCACATCACCAAGTACAATGCCCAAGGATGCCACCACTGGACTCTGGAGCAGTGGAAACATGTTCAGTGGAGCAACAAATCATGCTTCTCTGCTTGGCAGTCTGATAGGCAAGTCTGCTTTTGGCGAATGCCAAAAGAACATTACCTGCCTTGCTGTATTATGCATGAGGGATAATTGTATGTGGCTGTTTTTCAGGGGTTGAGCTTAATGCTTCAGAATACCAAAACATTTTGGAAAATACACACATAGCATATAGCAAAGTCCATTAAGACATAGTTGGATGAGTTTAGTGTGGAAGAACTTGACTGGCCCATACAGAGCCTTGACCTTAACCCCATGGAACACTTTTGAGATGAACTGGAATAGAGCTTGTGAACCAGGCCTTCTCATTCAGCATTAGTGGTTGACATCACGAATGCTCTACTGGATAAATGGGCAAAAATTTCAAAAATTCCGGCCTAGATGATGTCACCCAAAATAGTTGTTTAAGAGGTGGAGCAAAGTTATTACATTGTGATGAATGGTTATGAAAGACTAAAAAACTTTTTTTGCTGTGGAATAAAATGCATTAAACAGTCATGACCAAGAATTTCACAAACATATAATCAGTTTCATGTTGACTGTAAGTGAGATGCCCTTCCTCTGCTCAACTGTCATTATTATCTTGACTTGCAGAAAGCCCATCATACTTTGCGTTTGACCTTTGATGGCTGTGTTTTAATTGTTTTGTTTGTTGGAAACCCTATATGAAGTAATCAGAGTCCACAAAACGAGCTGGCTTTTGTATTAAAAGTGATATCGCTCTCTGTAACCTAATCCAATACAGATCTAAGAGTATCACATTCCATAGGGAGTTTTGAAGGCGCTCACGTTCCGCTGATACTTTGCTGATAGATAAGATAAAACCGAGAAGACACTGAATAGACAAAGAGCAAACCTGAAAGAACAACCGGAAAACTGTACACATGTATCTAACTTCCAATATGGGTGACGATTGTAGGTGAAATCCTACATCGGATGTCATGTAGTTGTGAGTAGTTACTCAGAGCAGGGCGGGTCGAGACTGTAAGTCAAGGCGGCAGGGTGCCAAAAGGTACAGCAGTGGGTGTGTGATTTCCCAAACGCTGCTCCCACACATTGAAGAACACATTTACTTCTTAAAGGAAACAGTTGTGTTCCTGTTCAAGTCATTATCAACTCTCCTTATCAGCACTTCACTCAGAACAGCTGCGGAAAATGCTCATGTTCATTAGAGGGACGAATTCTCAACCACACAGCAGTGCAGAGTGAGTGCTTCAGACTTTTGACGGGAGGATTGTGGGAGGATTGTTTGTTCAAATTGACTTTAAACTACCAATTACTGTATCAATGACAAATGTCATGTTTTTAAAACTATGGCACTGTTTTTTTCCTTTTTGATTTTTTTCTGTAGTGTTACTGAGGAATAACTTGCAGCTGCATTGAAAATTTGGAATAGATGCTCTGTGGTGCGATGTTAAAAGTAGCTGAAGTGAACTGCTTGCCAAGTGATTCATGTTTCTCCTGTTTTTACCCACCTGTTGTCAGGGCAACTCTTTACAGCCTATCAAGTTGCTTACTTTCACTTGATATACATTTTGTGAATATTAATTTTTAATAGTCAATGTTTATTTAATGGCTATTGCTGGTACATAGAGAGAAGACTGGCCGATGGCTGATTCAGTGACAGTTGAGACATACAAAATAGTGAAAATAAAACACTCTTTTTTTCTTTCTTTCTTTTTTTTTTTTTTTTTTTTACTCAAACCTAAACAAACATTAAAAAAAATATATTATTTTGTTTGCAAGACTGTTGTTGCATTTGGAATGGAGATAAGAAATAATACCAGTAGCCGACTGTTGGCTGACAGTCGTATTTCAGTTTGTATAAAAGTGCTTTTATTCTCTATATGCATTAGTCGCCTTGTGAAGACAGTTTACGCACAAAAAAAGATTAAACTTTATTTTAACAGTCTATTTTAACTTTTTGAAATTCTACTAACTCTAAGTCTAAAAGTTTACATACACCTTGCAGAATGTGCAAAATGTTAACTATTTTACCAAAATAAGAGGAATCATACAATATGCATGTTAATGAAACACGTTGGATTAAGAACCGGGGCTGAAAACTTTTTGAATTTGAAGATCAGGGTCAATTTTTACTTATTTTGTCTGCTGGGGAACATGTAAGTATCTTCTGTAGCTTCTAAAGGGCAGTACTAAAAGAAAAAAAATGATATTTAGGCAAAATACGAAAAATCTGCACATCTTCATTGTATTCAAAAGTTTTCACCCCTGGCTGTTAATACATTGTTTTTCCTTCTGGAGCATCAGTGAGCGTTTGAACCTTCTGTAATAGTTGCATTTGAGTCCCTCAGTTGTGCTCAGTGTGAAAAGATAAATTACAAAACCATACAGTCACTGTTGGAAAGGGTTCAAATGCACAAAAATGCTGAAAAAGCAAAGAATTTGTGGGAACTGAAGGACGTTTTATGAAGAACAGCGAGCAGTTTAACTGTTCAGAACAAACAAAGGACTCATAAACAAACAAAAAAAAAGAAAGAAAAGGGTCATTTTTATAAATTCGACGTTATTTTCATTTGTGGACTATATATTAATGACTTTTATGTGAAATATCTTATTCAGGTCAGTACTAAATAAAAAATAACATGCATTTTGTATGATCCCTCTTATTTTGGTAAAATAATTAACATTTTGCAGATTCTGCAAGGTGTATGTAACCTTTTGACTTGAACTGTACATGTAAACTAACCCTTACTATATGGTATGGTCACTGATACATGCCTTAATATGGTGTTGTTTGCGTGGATGTGTCGTGTAGGTCATCTCAGACCTGGAGTCATGGAATGAGGAGCTGTCTCAGCAGATGAATGAGTTTGACACTGAGGATCTGACACTAGCTGAGCAGAGACTGCAGCATCACGCCGATAAAGCTCTCACCATGAACAACCTCACCTTCCACGTCATACACCAGGGTCAGGAACTCCTGCAATACGTCACAGAAGTTCAGGCCTCAGGTAAGCACACATTAAAACATGACTATACTAGGTTAAGAGATTTTTTTTCTGCATTTAAATGTAAACACATGCATTAACAAAAAAGTACCGGAATGTATTAATATAATTGAACAATTTTATAATTTATTGTTGTTGGGACAGAGATCATAGGAATATTGATTTTTTCAGACATGATAATGTCATAGTTATTTAGGCATGCTTCATAGTAGTACCATGGTATTTTCTAAAATAAACTTCCATAAACTCCATGCTATATTAATATGATAACCAATGGTATATATCAAACAGTGTGCAAACATCCCACCCTACAAAAACACATTTTTTGAAAATGTACAAAACTAAAATTAGAACTGAAATTAAAACTAATTTAAGCTAAATAGTAATAACTTAAAAATGATAATAATAAAAAATTTTAAAGAGCACATAAAAACTACTAAAAATTTAACTAAAATATATATATATATATATATATATATATATTACTATTACAAACTTATAGTCTGAAGGTGAAGTCACATTAGTGAATTTTGGCAAAATTTTGTGGGCCAAAAATGATCTAATACCGCATATCTAACACAGATTCACTTTCAAAACAAGCAGCTTTCTGTTGGTCAATATGGTGAATTTGCGTCACCAACTGAACCCATCGCAAAATTGGCATAGGGAATTCTTTCGATCTCACATGAAATTCCCAGTTGCATGGATTCCTGTTAAAATGACTGGATTTCATCACCGAAAATTTACAGAGCATGGTAAATGTAGCCGAACTTTGATAGTGTCAATGTTTTGTAGTACCGCCACAGTACCTGTTTTGTACAGGTGGTCAGGTGACTGCATATTCTATCCGACACACACGCACAAGCAGAATGGCACTAAATCAAGATATCTGATCCACAACACATGTGAAAGTTTTTTTGTGAGCTGATAATGCATTTGAAATCTGTGGACAAGCCACAGAGAAACAGAGTCCTTGTCTTTGTATGATGTTTTTTAAGCGAACTTTTGCGGTCACTGGATCACTGTCGTGAGGCATCAGAGATGTGTGTGTGTTAATGTGTCAGTCCAGAGCAGGCTTAAGAGGGGAGGAGGGGATGCAGCTAAACGCTAAACTCTAAAGCCAAACACAGCAGGTCCAACCAGGCACCCAGCAGCCCTCCCTTCCTCCCACCCGGCACTGTAATCCTATAGACTCATACTGCCTAGCAAAATCACTGGTCACACACACACACACACAAGATTTGACATCTGACAGCACGCACAGATAGCAGAGAGCAAAGCGAATCCTCATTTTACTAGCATCTTTTTGTGGAGGCGCAAATTAAAAACGCAAAACTGGAGTATTCTCAGAGCTTTAGCCCAGTGCAGCTCTGGGCTACGGGTATAAAATGTGAGTATGTTTGTGTGTGTAATAACTTGTATGCTAGTAATGCTAAGACCCAGGTATCCGCACTTCTGTACATGCTATTTGTGTTATAGGTCAGTTATCATTTTGTATTTTGGATAGTTTTTTGATTTAGTTTTTCTTGATTTAAATAAAAGCTACTTTTACTGTTGATTTGGACTTTAAAAACTTTAAAGTATGAAATTAAAATTGATCCCATTTATTTTCTGCATGCATATTGCAGTGCAGGTTGTGCACGATTCATCAGTGCACATTATTCTAAAGAAAAGAATGTTAATCAGAATGTAATAAGTTTGTGATTTTGTGAATTTAAGCAAATGATATCATAGCTGACTTTCTGTCATTCCGATGCCTTTAAAGCTGAAGTGTGTTGTTTCTGTAACCCTATCTACCCCCAGTCCTATGCCAATCTCACACTATTGGTCAATTTAATGTCACTGCTGCCAAAGAGCTACAGCACTATTTACTGTACTTCCAAACCTGTATGACTTTCTTTCTGCTGTGGACGATAATGTAAGAAATGTATCAGTAATTTTTGTCCATACAATGGAAGTCATAGTAAGCAAAACTGGTAACCAGCATTCTTCAAAAATAGCGTTTTGATGAAGAATGAAAATCATACAGGTTTGGAACAGCATGACGGTGAATAAATAACAGAGACCTTACTATAAACTCTTTAAGACGAGATTGGAGATGAAACGGTTTGGATAATAATTCACCCGATTCTTTGTGAAATTCCCATAATTTAATTAGAGTTCACTTAAAATAATACAAATATACAGTCAAAGTCAAAAGTTTATATACACCTTGCAGAATCTGCAAAATGTTAACTATTTTACCAAAATATGATGGATCATGCAAAATGCATGTTTGTTTGTTTTTTTTAGTACTGACCTGAATAAGATATTTCACATAAAATACATGTACATATAGTCCACAAGAGAAAATAATAGCTGAGTTTATTAAAAATGACCCTGTTCAAAAGTTTACATACACTTGATTCTTAATACTGTGTTCTTACCTGAATGATCCACATCTGTTTTGTTGTTGTTGTTGTTTAGTGATAGTTGTTCATAAGTCCCTTGTTTGTCCTGAACAGTTAAACTGTCTGCTGTTCTTCAGAAAAAACTTTCAGGTCCCATAAACTCTTTGTTTTTTAATTTTGTGTATTTGAACACATTCCAACAATGAGTGTATGATTTTAAGATCCATCTTTTCAGACTCAGGACAACTGAGGGACTCATATGCAACTATTACAGAAGGTTCAAATGTTCACTGATGCTCCAGAAGGAAAAATGATTCTTATTTTGATCTTATTTTGGTCAAATAATTAACATTTTGCATATTCTGTAAAGTTTTGACTTCAACTGTATATGATCCTCCACCATTCTCCTTTCATGTTTATTGCAGCCTCTCTAATGCCTATGTTCTTTAATCTTTGTCTTGTCGGATTGCTGTCTTGGCAAAAAATCACAGGTTGAACAAAGTCTTCGTACTAAAGACTTCTCAAGGATTACCAACATATCCTGCCTTTGAATGTGCTGCTATTTCTTATTTATCCAGTTGGGAATTTATTTTTAGTGAAGGATTTTTTCTGAACTCAGATGTTTTAATCTAAAGTCAAACATTTAAGGTAAAACTCAGGAAATATATAATTGTTATATTTTAACAGCATGAATTAAATCCAACACAACAAATGCTACAATGGTAATAATTGTGTTGCAGATTAAAAAAATATATCCTTACTTTGCCATATTACCTTAATAAAAACGTGTGTTTGCTGGTTTTTTTTGACCATTCTGGTCATTAGAATTGAATAGGAACTTGTGTTTAATTGTCAGACAAAGAGTCACAGTGCAAAAAAGGCAAATCATTAACATATTATAAACATTCATTCTCCAAATCTCTTGTCATTAATATAATATAATATAATATAATATATATTTAATGTATTTTTGTTTACATTTACATTTAGTCATTTAGCAGACACGTTTTCAAAAGCGAATTACGGATGAGGACAATAGAAGCTTTTAAAACCAACAAAATAAATAAATAAATAACAATAATAAAAAAATGTTTTATAAAATATGACCTAATTATGTTTTTGCCGGGCTTTTAGAGCTGTCAATAAAGGACAAGGACTAAATCCATTTTGACAAAAGCTTGATTTATTTGTGTCAGGGAAGATTGTGTTACAGTTCTGCATTTTTCTGTTTTAATGTGTTTTTGTGTGTCAAGGTGTGGAGTTGTTGTGCGACCGTGATGTTGACATGGCAACACGGGTGCAGGACCTGTTGGATTTCCTGCATGAGAAACAGCAGGAGCTGGACGCAGCTGCAGAGCAGCACAGGAGACACCTGGAGCAGTGCGTGCAGCTCAGACACTTACAGGCCGAGGTCAAACAGGTAACATCTGTCTGTCTGTCTGTCGGTCTGTCTGTCTCTCTGTCTAACCATCCAGCAACTCAAGAACTCAATCAGGCACATACATACATGCTCATCTAGGCATGGAGTTAAATTTCAGATCATGATACAGCTTTGTCAGCGAAGAACAAAACAACCACTGTGTGATGTGTTCTTTCTAACACACCTCCATATTTAATAAGCGTCATGATTAATTCTACAACAGAGATTTTATTTTAGAGGTGGGAATTTCCTCCGTCTGTACCTAAGCAGTGACTCATGTGTAATGAATGTGGGATGAACTGAGGTTAAAAATCAGACATTACCTTGTACACTAATATCTCTGACGCCTTGTTGCATAGCTCGGGTTTATTACGTTGTCACACAATGTAGCTTTTTGTGATGTAACTATGATAGGTTGTCTTCCTCCAGTAAACAATGATAATTAAGTAGAGAATGATGATTAATTAAGCACATAATATTTTAGGCAGTGCCATCAGTATTATTTCTTTCACAAGCAAAGATACATGGTTCCGTGGGGCTAAAGACACACCATAAGGAAAACATGATTTTTTTTTTAGTACTCCCATAGTGTATGATATCGGAAAAAAAATATCTTTTTATTGAACATTGATGGGACAACCCACAGTTTGTGAGGAGAGGAATCATAAAAGTGGTTGGTTTGTTTAAAAATCATATAAATGTGTGAGATAGCAACGAGGTCCTACTTCACAACCCTAGGGTAAATAAATGTAATAAATGACAAAACTTTAAATATGAGGATTTTAATATAAACACAGTAATTATCTCTAAGGCAGACACCTAAGTAAAATTTTTAATTTAATAACACTTAATTGCAACTCACATTACCAGTCATTATGACATTACATTATGATCAAAATATAATTTGTTAATATTCAAATAGCTAGAAGCTTGATTTTTATATGTACGTATGCATTTGAAATACTTAATTACTATTAACTACTGACCTGTTAAGCGTTATATAATTTTTAACAATTTGTTAATGTAGCCATCTTAATATTGAGTGAAGTGCAGGGTAATAGTTTTGAATCGTAGCTTTGACTACATACAGGGGCTGAACGGAATCAGAGCAGTTTTATAGCGCTGGACACGCTTAAAATCAGAAGGAAAAACTAGGCCAGGAGGAGCAGCTGGTAATCTCATTTCATCCTTTCATTTATTTATTTTATTATTTATATATTTATTTTAGTCTGGACTGCTCTAGAGGAAAGAAATGATTAGAGATGTCGAGGAGCTGGGACGCCTGTGTGGTTTAAGGCCTGACACGGCCACAGTGTATTTGAGTGGGTGTGCGGTGGTTAGTAGGCATGTAATCATGTATTTGGCTTTACAGTGAAAATGTGTGTGTCTGTGTGATAGTTTTCTTTGTGTTTATTTACGTTTATGCAAGAAGCATAGTTGTGTTATCTGTCACTGGCAGTGTATCAGCACTAAAGCAGGTGTGTTAAGTGTGAGTCAGTGTGTCAGGAGACAGCATGGAATTTAGACCTGAAGATGGAGTCAAAGAAGACATCTGTCAGCACAACAGTTTAGACCACACTACAAGTTTACATGTACATGTACATGTTGTAAGTTTTCAATTTGGCGTAAAAGGCAGCATTGTACACTTTATACCATTTTTCCTTTTCAGTCAGTTTATGTTAGTCATGGTTTATTGTAAAAAACTAAGAAGTTAGTTTTAAATTAAACCTCTCTGACATTTAAAATTAAACAAGCTGTTCTTGTTCTTGTACCTTTCCTGTATGTAATCGGCCACAATTTTGATTGGCTAACCATTCTGCAACTAAAATGTGTATTAATGACCTAAATCAAGCCACTGTGTAAACTGAATGTACATACAAAGGCATTGTTGATAATGGTATATCGCGATAATGGATATCACAAAAGTTATAGACATCTTAAAAAATATTAAACATAAACAATATTGTCAGTCAAATTTATCTTTGTTTATTTATTTATTTATTTATTAAAAAATCACACCATTGCATACAAAAGGAGCAATTACACAGAATAGCAAGCAGTTTGAAATAACTTCCTTCTGTGATGTGATGTGACGTGATGTGGCGTCTTATTACAGAATGAGGCAGAATTTGTATTATTGTTTAGTATTGTATGCAGTGATAAAGGGTATAGCGTTGAGTGTAAATAAAACATTTTGGGTAAAAACAGAAAGAAACGTTTTATTTTAAATAACATACAATAATCCATACGTTTTATCCAAGTAAACACACTTTTAAACTAAGCCCAGAGGGATGCGAATATAATAGAACATAAAAAGGCAACATGCAACAGGTTAAATTAACATTTCCCATTTCAGCAAAATAATTACAACTTACTTGCTGTACAATGGCAGTATCTGCAAGATAATAGAAATGGAGGTGGGTGAACAGGTTGGTGGTATTGCCTCCTTATGCGCTCACTGTTGATTGGCAAGTCCTGCAGAGTGGGGTGATTAACAAGCCATTTTTGCAGAATCCAAATAACTCCATGCTGGCTAGCTAGTTTTTTGAAGTGTGGTTAGAGTGTCTCGTCTGTCATATCCGATGACCTACATTGGGATGTCAGCCGGATAGGGGTTATTCTTTTTTGTTAAATATCACATTTATTGCCAATCCTGGTATATTGCAACCCCTCTAATTAACACAATAAAGGTATTTAATTATTTAAATCATGATTATCATCAATACCCGTATACAGCGAAACCCCTACTATGGAGCTTTTCTTTCTAAAAATTAGAATATGTTTACATAGAGGATAGAAAATTATTTATTCTTTGACTTGCCCCTTTGCAAATGCACTGTGTATGTGTGTTTCAGGTGCTGGGTTGGATCCGTAATGGGGAATCAATGCTTAATGCAGGTCTCATCACAGCCAGCTCTCTACAGGAGGCAGAACAGTTACAGCGGGAACATGAGCAATTTCAGCATGCTATTGAGGTACCAAACAATCTTTCACAAACAACACACATTCATTAGCATATAAATGTGGATGTTTAATAGACATACCATTTTTGTTTTGTTTGTATTGTTCTGTTTGTATGTTCCTTATGCTAGTCTGCATTTTGGTAATACTTTATTTTATTGACCAATTCTCACTATTAACTTGTTGCTTATTAGCATGCAATTTACTGGCATATTGGCTGTTAATAAGTATTTATAAAGCACATATTAATGTCTCATTCTGCATGAACATATTTTACAAACCTTATTCCTACCCCATACCAAAAGTCGTAGTTATTAGTTAGTTAAAGGAAAAGTCCACTTCCAAAACAAAGATTCACATATAATGTCACCCCCTTGTCATCCAAGATGTTCATGTCTTTCTTCGGTCTTAAAGAAATTATGTTTTTTGAGGGAAACATTTCTGCATTTTTCTCCATATAATGGACTGATATGGTGCCCCAATTTTGAACTTCCAAATGGCAGTTTAAATGCGGCTTCAAACAATCCCAAATGTGGTTGTAAACGATCCCAGCCGAGGAAGAAGGGTCTTACCTAGTGAAATGATCGGCTATTTTCATTAAAAAAAATACAATTTAAATACTTTTTAATCTCAAACGCTCATCTTGCCTTTCTCTCCCTGAACTCTGTGTATTCTGAGTCAAGACAGTTAGGGTATGTTGAAAAACTCCACTCGTATTTTCTCCCTCAACTTCAAAAATCATTTCAAAATCATCCTACATCGCTGCAGAAGTACTGACACAATCATTGCAAAGTGAACATGCAAAGAAGATCAAACACCCTTAACAAAAAAAGTAAATCAGCGATATAGGACGATTTTGAAGTTGAGGGAGAACATGAGATGGGAGTTATTCGACATACCCTAACTGTCATGAACTGGAACAAAAATAGTTCAGGCAGAGTAAGACAAGACGAGCGTTTAACATTAAAAAGTATATAAATTGTATTATTTTTATTAAAATAACTCATCGTTACGCTAGACAAGACCCTTCTTTCTCGGCTGGGATCGTTTAAAACCACATTTGGGATCGTTTGAAGCCGCATTTAAACTGCATTTTGAAAGTTTAAAATCGGGGCACCATACCAGTCCATTATATGGAGAAAAATGCTGAAATGTTTTCCTCAAAAAACATAATTTCTTTACGACTGAACAAAGAAAGATATGAACATCTTGAATGACAAGGGGGTGAGTACATCATTTTTGAAAGTTGATTTCTCCTTTAATAGTGAGAATTGGTCCCCAAAATAACATGTGATCAAATTTTTTGCTACAAAAATATTTGAACTGGCATTTATTTAGCATTAGTTGTTACATCTTTCTTCTTACGGTTGTCTCTTTGAGACACTAATATATAAATCATAAAAAGTTATTAATAATAGTAAATGATCTCAGGATGTCTACAGTTTTTCTTGTCAAATAATTAACTCTTAGTTTTCAAAGAGAGGTTTTAGGCCAAAAGAGCAAGGAAATCTGGTTCTCCATTGCATTAATATTTTTAAATATTTCCTACCAATTTCTGGTCATTTTCACTTTCTCTTCTCATTTTTCACTTTCTCTTTCATTTTCCTCATCTTCTCCTTCTATCCAGAAAACCCATCAGAGTGCATTGCAGGTGCAGCAGAAAGCAGAGGCTCTTTTACAGGCCAATCACTACGACATGGACATGATCCGTGACTGCGCAGAGAAGGTGGCGTCTCACTGGCAGCAGCTCATGCTGAAGATGGAAGACCGCCTCAAACTGGTCAATGCCTCAGTGGCTTTCTACAAGACATCAGAGCAGGTCAGTGAGCTTGTCTTGATAGTGATTCTTTCAGTTTTGATCTCTTGTTCATTAAGTTCTACTATTGGCAGACATGTTGAAATTTCATATTTATTTTGCCTCACCAACTTGGTGTTTTCTCAATGTTATAAACATTTTTTCTATCCTTTCTGATGATTTGCATATATGAAGGGAGCTAAAACATGTTTTGTTTAAACATTTTATGTTCTTTATTGTTCTCTGTACCCTGTGAATTTTTTTTTTGTAAACAAATTAGTCATGACATACAGGATAAAAAAGTCCTTATTATTATGAAATAAAACGTCTCGGTTACAACTGTAACCCTCGTTCCCTGAAGGAGGGAATGGAGACGTTACGTCAATACTGATGTATTTGGGGTCCTACTTGGGGGCCCAATCACCTCCGAGCTTAAGAAGAAAAAGCCAATGAAATTGGCGAGTGGAATTTGCATGCTAAGCCACTCCCCCGTACATACGGGTATATAAGATGGCGGCATGCATCCACTCACTCAGGTTTTATGCTGAGGAGCCGAGAGACATCCCGGCATCCAGCGCAGTTCAGGATTGTGGCAGGAAGGATGTAACGTCTCCGTTCCCTCCTTCAGGGAATGAGGGTTACAGTTGTAACCGAGACGTTCCCCTTCAGTCGTTCTCTACGACGTTACGTCAATACTGACTTATTTGGGGTCCCTCTGGAAAACGCCACAATCATGAACCGCATTACGTAGTTGAGGAACAAATGCTGACAGGCAAGCGTGTCAGGACAAATGAAGCTCAACCCGTAACCTTCCCAACGCCCTGCAAGCCAGATAATGAGCCCACAGGGGAGCCAGGTATCTGAAGCAACCGTTGGGGGGCGGAGCACAATGACAAATTTTAAAGCCATGTGGAGACTAGTGCAATAAAATACCCTTTTTTTTTTTTTAAGGATATTAGAGGGAACACGGTGAATAGCCGTGGAGAAATGCTAGAACATTATGCCACAACCTTCAGGGGGCGAAGAAGACCCCCTGTCAGAGGACAGACTACTCCGCTCTAATCCGGACTGCGGGGCAATGGAGGGCCCAGAGTTCACTAGGGGAACAACTGGGAGAAGCGCATGGATCCGAAAGGAATGGCGCAGCAAACCGACACCAAGCTGTCCTCCCGCCAATTACCGGCGTTAACCGCATTACACTGGAGGACACAGCTCAGCGCAAGGAGAATCTTGCACAGTGATGGGTGTCGTCCGGCCCGCAGCTCCAGTGTCTGCTAGAGAAGTGCTGTGCTCCATGCCTGGGAGGAGTACCCTACATAGAGAGGACTCCTCCAAGGGGGCACAATTTCCACCCAATTGCCAACTTCTGCTTGAGGACAGCATTCCCCGTTTTTCTGCTGACCCGTAAGCAAACAGAGCTGCTCGGAGCAACTAATGCTCCGGGTGCAGTCCAATAACGTGAATAGCATGAAAGAACGCAGCAACACTAAGGCCGGGTCTGCCGCCGGAGGAGCTTGCAGGTCCACCACCTGAACCCTGGTGAGAGGTGGGAACCCCGGGCACATAACCAGACCGGGATCTCAAGAATACGTGAGAATAGCCGGACCCAATTTAAGGCACGTTCCATTGAAAAATGCATGCAGGTTCTCCACCCTCTTAATGGAATTGAGCGTGATCAGGAGTGAGGTCTAAGCGACCGAATTTGTAGCTCGACTGATCCAAGTGGCTCAAAGGGAACACTCCGTAGACCTAAGAGGTCCATGGAGAGACCCAAAGAAGGGATAAGGTGCAATCCTAGAAGGACTTATCCCCCTGCACCCTTCAAGAACCTGTCGGTCAGGTGATGCCTCCCTAGGGACAACCATCCACTGCATTGTTTTTTTTTTTTTTTTTGCTATGCCAAGATGGCCGCGATGAACATTACAGTGGAGGGAACATCCTTTGCTCCAACTGCAAGAAGGGAAGCACAACTCTGACCAAGCATCAACAGAAAGCCCTCACCTCAGAGCTTATGCCTGCCTCATAGAGGGGACACTAGCCTGAGTGATAATATCTACCACAGCCTGAGAAGGCCAGTGAGGTCTTGCTGCTTCCCATCCAGAAATCAAAGGTACAGGTTCACAGATCGGGATGCGGGTGCCAGATTGTGCCCAATCTGAGAAGAAGGTTCTTCTTCAGGGGAAACTTCCTGGAAGGGGCTGTCACTAGGAGAATGGGTGGCAGCAGACCCAGGTTCCTGCTGGGTCAGAAGACACACAGGGTTTGTGCAGGGAACCTTACTCCTGTTCGTAGACCCCCAGCTGTGTGCCTGGTTCACCTGATCAGGAACAAGCCAGCAGTCGAGGACTCAGAGATGAGCTGGGACCCAGGTGTTGGGAGTCGCCATTCTCGGGAAGAGTTGCTTTTTTTTTTTTTTTTTTTTTTTGCAACTTGACTCTCTAAAAAATGAACAGCATGCAGCAATATTATCCCCAAGATTCCAGAGGAAGAGATGGCAGGCAAGTTGCAACATGCGACGGGAGCATAGACCACCGCAGCAGTAGGTGTATACTACCGTGGCTATGGTGTCCAATGGACTAGCGTGCGCTTGTCCCGCAGCATTGGTAGGAACCAGCGGAGGGTAAGCACTGCTAGCAGCTCAAAGCGACTAGTGTTGCTGCAGTCGAGGTCCTTTCCAGGAGCCCAAGGCTGCCTGCCCTTTGCAAATGGCACTTCAGCTTGTGTCGGAGGTTTCCAAAACAGCTGCCTTGAGCCTTGACACCTGGTCTAAGAGCACAGCTGCCCGTAGGACACAGGGTCTGACCAGTGGCTGAGAAGGTGGCAACACTGAGGGGTTTCCAACCCAGAGTGTGCCATAGTGCCATGCCCATCTCAGGATCCAGTCGTATATTCTGTGCTACATGAAACAGCCGAGCAGACAAACGCGACGCCATGTGCCTCAGGCCTCTGAACGTTTAGAGGGACCGCTGTCCTGTGACTGTAGAATGAGGCAGTTCAGCACCAACTCTTCCAGCTGACATGTCTTGACCGGTATCCATTACTCCATACCAAGAAAAGAGGGAGCTCAGTTTTTTTTTTTTTTTTTTTTTTTTTTTTTTTAGAGCTCACCCTTCTCCTGGTTGACCCGAAGTCCCTGTGGCTGAGGGAGGACCCGTACTGATACGTCTGACCCCTAAAGCAGGCCGGAAAAGGATCTGCGTCAGGGCAATCAGTGCATAACAGCACGCGTCCTTCAGGTCGAAGCAGTAACCCAATCCTGGCGCTGAAGAACAGAAACATGCGGGGGTTTTTTTGTTTTTTGGAATGGCTCAACCCAGAAAGCAAGCATCCCGAGGCAGCGCCAGGCTGCTAAGGCAGACCCTTTATGGGATCCACGTTCTTTTTCCACTAGAGTGCGAGGAAGCGACGCATCCTGTATCCCTAGTTAGACGGCGAGACCATGTGTTGAGCCTGGGTGTGAGGAAGACCTGCGTCACTCACAGACAAACTAAACATGTTTAAAGAAACCCAAAGGACAAAGGGAAAAATGCTGTTTTATTGAAGGGGTGGGTACCTACTGACCCATAGGTCAGAGGCGGAAGCGGTAGAGAACACCCCTGTTTTACCCAAAGGCATTCCCAGAGCAATCCTCTAATCCCTGGGTAGTCTGCATTCAGGAAGCCCCACTCCAGGCAAGGCAACCCAAAGGCAGACTGTGCCTCCTAGGTGTGGCCAGTTCAACACCCCCAGACCCACCAGGTGGCGGAGCAGTTTCGCACGAATGCACCGCAATCGCACACAGGCAGTTGAAAAATGCGGCCCTTCCATGGGCACTCCAAGTTCTTTTGCTGCGTGAGAACTGCCCAAGACCGCTGGGATAAGTCCTGGACAGTGTCGCCAAAGAGGCTGGCCTGAGAGACGGACACCAAGAAAGCGAGCTTTGTCAGTGTCACATGTCTCCACCAGATTCAGCCAAGATAGCACTTTTAGGCTATAAAATGGACATCACCTGACTGAGGGACTGCCCCGAGACTTTACAGTCACAGAATGCAGTTCCTGCATCAACCTCGAGTCAGAACTTCCCTCGTGCACACTCTTAGGGCAGAGGTGGCATGGCCTGCAGCGCTGTGAGCCCCGCTATACAGCCGGAGCTGGCAGACGCTTACAGGCTAAGCGAGAGGCACGGACAGACCCGCCAGGTGGCGGCGCTCACAAGCACGAATGCACCGCAATTCACGCAACCACCATCACGGGGAGCTGCTCAGCAGAATCTCTGACGTCAGAAGACGACAGCCCCTCCACTGATGCGGCGATAGACATGTTAACTTACTCATAAGCACTAAATGAGACGCAAGGATCGCACTAGAACGAACCGGCTTCAACGTTCAGAAACTCAACGGTAATATGCTGAGAGTAGCCGGACCTCCACGGGGACTGACCCGGCGGAGCAATCCAGACTATAAACGTCAGGTCTCCCATGCTTCCAGCCAATACAGCCTCGGGAGTCCAGCGACCCACGAAACTGGAAAGGGTAGAACGCAAAGGCGGCTTACATATTAATGTAAGCCATGACGGAGCGTAATGATGGGCATGCCCACGCAGCGTGAGCGCAACCCATTCACAAACGCCATCTCAACATACCTTTGTTTACATCCCAGACCTGTGAGACAGCGATTGTGACCACCATGAGGAAATAAGGAAACTATCGCTCCCTAAAAGCACACGATCGGAACGCGTCTTGAAAAAGACACTCTCAACGATCGTGTATGCTGTAGGAAATTGCTCTTTTAGGCTGGATTGCCCAGGGGAGGACCGCAGCACTTTTAGCACTGTTAGCGCAGCAGGGCGATCTCTCCGCTGGAATGCAAAGAAGGGATTTTCCACACAGCCGAGAAATTCCCGCAGCGATGAGGGTATTTTCTTTCTTCTTGTAGAAGCAGCTCACAAAGCGATCGGCTCCGAAGCAAAAATCTGAGTGAGTGGATGCATGCCGCCATCTTATATACCCGTATGTACGGGGGAGTGGCTTAGCATGCAAATTCCACTCGCCAATTTCATTGGCTTTTTCTTCTTAAGCTCAGAGGTGATTGGGCCCCCAAGTAGGACCCCAACGTCGTAGAGAATGACTGAAGGGGAAGATTGAATTTATAACATACAAAGTCATAACTATGGCATAAACATTCGAAATCATGACATAAGTAGAAGTTATGGAAAAAGTCATAACTGTGACAAAAATTGGACTTTGTATTAATTATTATTATGACTTAGTGTTGCGTAATTTCAATTTTTTATTTTACAGTTATGACTTTTTGTCATAATTTCTACTTTTTATGTCAGTTTTGACTAGCCTCATGATTATGACTCAGTGTCTCATATTTTTTACAATGTAATGATTATGACTTGGTAGCTCATCATTTTTTTTTTTTAATCTTATCATTATAGTATCTCATAATTTGGACTTTTTTTTCTTATGTGTTTTCTTATGCAGGTGTGTAGTGTGCTGGAAAGTTTAGAACAGGAATACAAACGAGAGGAAGACTGGTGTGGAGGTACTGATAAATTGGGACCAAACTCAGAGTCTGATCATGTGACACCCATGATCAGTAAACACCTAGAGCAGAAAGAGGCCTTCCTCAAGGTACTGAGCTCATAAGTATCATTTTTATCATGACATTAAAAATTTGGTGCAAATTTACTCATAACTGACTCTTCTTTTTTTCTCTCTCTTATTCTTGTCTGAAGGCATGCACACTAGCAAGACGCAACGCTGATGTCTTCCTCAAGTATTTACACAGAAACAGTGTGAATATGCCGGGAATGCTCGCACATGTCAAAGCCCCTGAACAACAAGTCAAGAGTAAGACTACATCCTCTTTTAAAAACACTTTTATGACTGGATTATTAAAACCAAATATTAAGCCACATTTTGTACTAAAGTTAACCGTTATTCGCTATTTGATTAGCATTATTATATTGTTATAACTGCAGGGTTCACATGTGTTCTGTGTTTCTGATTTTGTTCCTTTGTCCTGCAGACATCCTGAACGAGTTGCTGCAGCGGGAGAACCGGGTTCTGCACTTCTGGACCATGAGGAAGAGAAGGCTTGACCAGTGTCAGCAGTATGTGGTGTTTGAACGTAGTGCCAAACAGGTCAGTACTGGTTTAAACCAGGTCTGAATCAGTAAAAAGGCAGAGCTGTGTACAGATAGTCTAGTGGAACCTGCTTTTTGACTCAGACAGAAAGACTCTGTTTGTGAGGAGGTGCACCTAAGATTGAAGCAAAGCCGTAACTTGATATGATGATAATGTCACCGCACTTTCTTCCTTGTACAGTCAAAACCAAAATATAGTGTAAAATGTAATAGGTAGGTAATCCTTAACAGAAAATAAAAAACAAATTGGAGAGAAAAGAGAAAGATTTCCTTACAGCCCTTGCAAAACCAAAGGTTTATTAATTTGGACACAACTCATCAAAAATAAGATTTATTAATTGTAAGGTGCACATTTGTATAAGCATCTTGTACATACATTTATAAATGGAAAGATCATTTTTTAACAGCCTCACATCATTCAATTAATGCCATTCCCTGAAAACTAAAATGGTGATAAATGCTTATTTTAATGCAATGCATTGGCATATTTGTGTGCAGTATGTATCATACAGTCCATACAAATGTCAAGGTTTAAGAAAGAGTGTAGGAATATATCATCTCTTCGCTTTCATCAAACATCAGTTTTGCAGACAGAATTTTATTCTTCAAACCCTACCGTCTATTTGAGATCAAATGATTTTATGTCACACACAATTGACTGGAAGCCGCCACAGACCACAACAAGTATTTCTGGAGTCTCAAATAACAGAACCATGTCAGGTCAAGCATTCAGTGGTTTGTGTGACTGCTATATAAACCCAAAAGAGGTTCAACTGTCATGTATTACATATTTGGAAAAAAGTGTACTGTATTTGTAGCTCTCACCAGCACTTCATTTATATTTTTGCCCTATTATGGTGAAAAAGCATATGCCTAAAAAAATAACTGAAAAGGTTCTCCTAATGCACATTTTCTGAAGTTGTGTAAATTGTGTCTTTTACATAATTACAGTGTAGGGTTTCAGGAAGTCTGCGGTACTGGATGGAGTTTCTCGCTTCATTCTGCATTTAAACTCTTAGTAATAGAGAGAAAGGACTCTAGTTTGACCACACAGTGCTCTGCTGCAGTACTCAGAGTCTTGTGTCCCAATGTTCCCCAGGACCTTTAATGAGTGTGGCCCATAAAGTCCTCTTTGAGACTCGGATACATCTTGTCAGTGAATAATAGTGACAAACCTGCACACAATGCAACCTGTTCTGAAATCAGTTACATTTAAAATGATATGAAAACATGAGAGAGTTTCCAAATGCATGAGAGCACTTTTAGAGATCTCACTCCCTCTTGTGGACACATGAGAGTATAACATATACACATTCATGCCCACACAATGGCTTTTTTATATCTTTGTCCAGACTTGTTATATCTATTGTTAATAAAAGCTAATTATAAATTCTGTAAACTAAACCTAACCTTGAAGACATCGTTTTGTCCCTTTACTGCTATTCTTTTAAGGCTATTTCCCTCACTCCCACAAGGTTAAAAAAACTCTTGCACAAACGCACATGCACATATTCACATTTTATACTCTAATCATCTTATTTTACTTGTCGTTTTGAATTTTTTCTGCAGGCTTTGGAATGGATCCATGATACAGGAGAGTTTTACTTATCCACACACACCTCCACAGGCTCCACTATACACCACACACAGGAACTGCTAAAAGAACATGAGGAATTCCAGATTACAGCCAAGGTATGTCTTAATATAGGGACAGTTTGCTTTCCTATTTTCCTAGATGCCTAGAAACTAAATCATAACGCTTGTATATTAACATTTTGACCATATTCTGTTGCCCATTTGTTGATATCATTTACTCTCTCTTGTGTTTTCAAACCTGACTTTCTTTCTTTATTGCAACAGAAAAGAAGAATTATTTCTTAATGTCTAGAGTGCTATTTTATGTAATTTTTTTTAGGCTGTCAAGCATAAAAAGGCACCATAGTAGGCCCATATGACCTGTGTGGGATTTTGCTAACTTTGTAATGCTAACAGATGGAGTTATCATAGGTAACTAACAAAATAAATAAATAAATAAAGTTTTTCTTACTTGAAAGATAATAAACTTTAACTAAATTTAAATATATTTTAAACAAAACCTTATTTTATGTTAATTGCAGAGGCAATTTTTCTTATTTTCATTAAGTAGATATATGACGATAATATAAAATATAAAAAATATATAGTAGATATAATAACAAAACATATAGCATTATTAAATTTTAACTTATATTAAAATAAAAACAGAAAGTATAAAACTACAAACTAAAATAAAATATTAATATAAAAAACTATAATATTTCAGGTTTACTAAAATAACAGTGCTAACAGATAATATGCTAAATTAGAGCTTGCCGAAAAACTTCCCTGAGGTTTCAAGTCTAATTGATGGTAATGTTCAGTTCAAATACAGGTCAAGATGCATAACACCACGTTTTATGTCAGTGATGTCAAACATATGGTGACCAGGAAGGGACATGTTCAGTTCACATAGTATTGCAGAGGTCACAACATATTAACTTGTGGGAACATCATGATATTTTGTGGCCAAAAGTTCTTTTTTTTTAGATAATGACATCGTTATGTTGTGGGTACAAAATGTGAAGTCATGGCCGCAAGATCCTGTGTTGAGGGAACTATATCCTTTTCTCGTGGCCACAAGTTTAATAATAAACAAACCTTTGTGACCATAGAAACTTAGGATTATCAGAAATGTAGAGTGTTTATAAATAAACTTTTTTTTTAAATGAATTAACATTTTATACTGACAAAGGCAATAAGACATGGCTATATTATATTACATTATATTATATTATATTATACTATATAGGTGAGTAAAAGATGACAAGATTTTAATGTTGGGTAAACTGTCTCTTTAGTTTTACTTTGTTCGTCCAAAGTTATTCTATGACTGTGATTGTAAGCATGTCACTGGTTTATCAACTTGCCAGCAAATCATAATACACCTCTCAGATTATGTCTACACTCAGATCTTTGGCTCTGTGGAATCAGTGCAGCTCTCTCTCTAGCTCTCTCTCTCACTCTCTCTCTTTAGCAAACCAAAGAGCGGGTAAAGTTGTTGATCCAGCTGGCTGATGGTTTTTGTGAGAAGGGCCACGCCCATGCAAGCGAGATTCAGAAATGGGTCGCCTCAGTGGACAAACGTTACCGTGACTTTTCCCTCCGCATGGACAAGTACCGTTCCTGCCTGGAGAAAGCGCTCGGCCTGTCCACTGACTCCAACAAAGCGGTGAGAGGGCTGTGAGAGTGGGTGTGTTGATGTGGCCTGCATGGCTGGAGTGTGGATGAATGGCTGGAGTGTGGATAAACAATATTTTTGCTGTCAGAGTCGTTTACCATGTTAATTTATGAAAGAAATGTGATTTCTGACCATTAAAATTTTCTTTTGGGGTTTCAGAGTAAAGATCTGCAGTTGGACATCATTCCAGCCAGTGCTCCTGGTGCAGAGGTCAAACTCAGAGATGCCAACCATGAACTCAATGAGGAGAAACGCAAATCAGCCCGCAGAAAAGAGTATGTCTTTTAAATCTGATTGTATGTTATGAAGCCAATGGCAAGAAGTGCTGAAAGGAAAGGGTTAATACTTAATTTGAAGAAAGTCCAACTTTGGTTATTTTGCGTTTGAGGAAACACCCATAAATATGCATACTAAAGTAAACATGGTTTTATTTTTGAGGTTTTTATACAAGATTGAAACCCCTCCCAGAGGTATTGTGCTTTCAAACAATTGTTGACAATAGGTGTCTGGCGCATTGCCCTGTTACCTCTCTCTTTTCAGGTTTATTATGGCGGAGCTCATTCAGACCGAGAAGGCATATGTGAGAGACCTGCGGGAGTGTATGGATGTAAGTGCTGTTGTCACAGTCTGCTCCGTACGGACCAACATTTAGAGGGTGTGGTACACCAATGTCCACTTTGGACAGATCACAAAAGACCTGTGCTATAAATGTATTCACTGCAGTACAGCCCAAGAACAATCCAGTTTATCCAGGAATAGCTACTGTTTGATCTCATTAAAAAAGACTGAGTTTCATTAAAACACTGACCATGTTTACACGCACCATTTTTAATCCAAAAACATGCTCCACAACTATTGGAACATTCATGCACTCTGAAATATTCATGTAATTATATTCTGAAAATAATGCATGTGCATTCTTTTTCCATCATTCTTTTCTGGGAAAAAAAACTGTTGGTGATTCATTTATTATGATGCATTTTAGTATTTTTGCACTGTAATTTAATCAGCTAACTTATCTGTATTCACATCCTGGACAATAGTGTGTAAAAGTGCAAACTGTAGGTCATATCCAAGTGTGCTTGAACTTTTCTGTATATCGATTTATGCAAATTTTGTTTGATGTTTGTTTAAAAAAAAACAGTAGTCATCAACAGCTCGACTTGATTGTTCTATAGAATTACTTTGGTTATAATATTTGAGGATAAACATTAATATTCGGTTACAGTGCATATTATTGATAAAATGGTTTATGACCCAGAATTCTGATTAATGCAAGTTAATTCCAAGAAGACTTTGTCAAACAGTCATTTTAAAAACAAACTGGAAAGGTGAAATATTATTAAAACTGTAAAAACGTGTTTAAAATTTACCATTGTTACCATCATGTTTTTGTACCATGTCTATGTTTTGTACATCATAGTACATTTGATGAAAATTATTCTTTGCTTCAAAAATTGTATTTTTCATTGACATAGTTGAAGATGCACAGATAAGAAAACTGTATTAACCAATAATATCAGAGCCAGCTATCCATGTTCTGAACACATCCAGATAAATAAAAGTCCATATAGTCCATATGTCAGAACGATGTAAACAATGAAATACAGATGTCTTTTAAAAGTGTAGTACTATTAGTCTGTTATCACATTGTTGCAAAAAATTCTAAGTGTGAGTGTGTGTGTTTCAGACATATCTGTGGGAAATGACCAGCGGTGTGGAGGAGATTCCCCCGGGGATTGTCAACAAAGAGCACATAATATTTGGCAACATGCAAGACCTATACGAGTTCCATCACAAGTCAGTGATCCTTGTAAACAACAATTCTTATAGTTATGTATAATTATGTTTGTAACTTCCTTTAATTAAAATTTCCTTTCGCTGTTCTTTTCTCAGTATTTTCCTCAAAGAACTGGAAAAATATGAACAGCTTCCAGAGGATGTGGGTCACTGTTTTGTCACGTGGGTGAGTGTCAGTGTTCTAGAGATAATCTTATCAAAAAATGCACTACACTCATGTAACATTATATTGACATTAAATCAGATCATTGGAACTTACATCTGGGTTGCACTGTGTTTGACAGTACATGCACTTACAGTTTACATACAAAGAAAGTACTGAGTAATATACGGTAACTTTTAAATAAGTTTACTTTTAGGTTCAGGGTTAATAGCAGCTATATTATACTATTTATGAATTATCTCTTAAATCATTGTTTAGTTAATACATTCTGATAACAGGTTATCATTCTAAAAGAGACCGCATCTTCATGTTTAAAATGTTCAAAATGTTTTGTGGTTTTTTGTATGTGCATTTTATTCCAGGCGGATAAGTTTCAGATGTATGTGAATTACTGTAAGAACAAGCCTGACTCCACTCAGCTGATTCTGGAACATGCAGGGACCTATTTTGATGTGAGTATTAGGCAAATGAATCATAAAAATTCAAATGAATATGTGTAAGGACAAACACTTTTGTGTGTATTTGACAGAGAATGTGGGTGTTTATATGAAAATGTGTGTGCCATTGTGAATTTGTGGTAGTATTAGTGTGTGTCTATTATGTATATGTATTGGAATGCATGTGTGTATGTGTGTGCATGTGTGTGAGTGAGTGTGTGTATGGCCCCTGTGCTCTGTTAATCAGTTTTGTTCTTGAGCTGGTAGGTGGAGGTCTTAGAGAGAGGGCACTTCCTGTGTGTCTGGGAGTGGGTGGGGGACCAGTGATGCCTCACTATTAAACTGTTGCCAAGCAATCAGAACAGACGGACTCTTCTTTCAGGGCTGAACAGTGATGAATGACTGTAGCCTTGAGATCCGCTTTTGCAAAATTGCTACTGATTGTTTTCCAGTATGTGTTTAAAGGGGTCATCGGATGCCCATTTTCCACAAGTTGATATGATTCTTTAGGGTCTTAATGAAAAGTCTGTAATATACTTTGGTTAAAAATTCTCAATGGTTGTGTAAAACAACACCCTTTTTACTTTGCCAAAATCAGCTCTGCAAAAATCATCTCATTCTGGTCGAGGCTGCTTTAAATGTTAATGAGCTCTGATCGCCCCGCCCCTCTCTTCTCTCTGTGGAAAGACAAGCCTGTTTACTTTAGCCACATTTAGCTGCGTTTAGCCGCTAAACTTGCTAACTAGCACTTTATTAGGAAAGGCGATCGCAAAGATTCATAAAAAATACTTATACTCACTTCTGCTGTAAGTGAAGCTGGATCATGAATGATTTGCGTGAAAATAGACAGATATATGTAGATCAGGAGGCGCATTCCCTTCACAAACAAACGTAATCTACTGCATCTTCAGTGGCTCAGATGTCGGGAGTAAATGACGACCACGATGTTCATTATTACATCCAGCAACACAACACCTCAATCACTTAATCGGAGATATTCTTGTCTAACTTACATCCCTGTTCCGGCATCCAAACGAAAGAGGGCGGACTGTTACAGCTGATCTGAGGTAAAACGCTCATGTCAATCAACTATCGTGGGAGCGGCCTCTGCGGGTGTGACGCAACAACGACAGGCATCTGAGAATGCCTTGATTTGAAAAAGGGGATATTATTTTTACAGATTAATTAAAAACCACTGCATGGATTTTTATCATTATAGGGTAGATTTGTATGTACACTGACAACACACATTAATGTTCAAACAACATGTAAAAGTGAACTTAGCATCTGATGACTCCGTTAAGGTGTTTGTGTGAAAGATGTTTTGTTATGATGTGTTAAAGACTTCAGTGTACTTGTATGTGTACAGGAAATCCAGCAAAGACACAGGTTGGCTAATTCCATCTCATCATACCTTATTAAACCGGTTCAAAGGATCACCAAGTATCAGCTGCTGCTGAAGGTATGTGTACTACAATACATTAAACAAACTCTATACAGGCCCTATATACAGGTCCATTACAAAATAAACACAGACTACTACAAACATAAAACCGTCACAAACCCAAAACAGACTGAACAAAGGCCCAGCACAGACTTAACCTAGAACTATTACAAACCCACCACGGCCTAAAAATTGAATCATTGCAAATTCAGTACAGACTAAACAGAGACCCATGCCAACCAAACATAGAACCCTCACGGACCCAGCATAGGCTAACTCAGCACTGACTAAACACAAAGCAATAACAAACCCAGCACAGACTAAACATAGAACCATAACAAACTCAGCACAGACTAAACATAAAACCATCACAAACCCAGCTCTGACCAAACAATGAACCATAACAAACCCAGCACAGACTAGACATAGAACCATAACAAACCCAGCACAGACTTAACATTTACCATCACAAACTCAGCACAGACTAAACAGAGACCCATCACCAACCAAACATAGAACCCTCACGTACCCAGCATAGGCTAACTCAGCACTGACTAAACACAAACTAATAACAAACTCAGCACAGACATAACATTTACCATCAAAACTCAGCACAGACTGAACAGAGATCGATCATCAACCAAACACAGAACCTAACAAACCCAGCATAGGCTAATCCAGACCCAGCACTGACTAAACATAGAATCATAACAAACCCAGCACAGACTTAACATAAAACCATCACAAACCCAGCACTGACTAAACATAGAACCATAACAAACCTAGCACTGACTAATCAAAGAACCATAACAAACCCAGCACTGACTAAACCCAGCATAGGCTAACACAGACCCAGCACTAATTAAACATAGAACCATAACAAACCCAGCACAGACTAAACATAGAACCATAACAAACGCAGCACAGAATTAACATAAAATCATTCAGCACAGACTAAAGAGAGACCCATCATCAACCAAACATAGAACCCTCATAAACCCAGCATAGGCTAACACAGACCCAGCACTAAGCATAGAACCATAACAAACTCAGCACAGGCTTAACATAAAACCATGACAAGCTCAGCACAGACTAAACAGAGACCCATCATCGACCAAACATAGAACCCTTACAAACCCAGCATAGGCTAACACAGACCCAGTACTGACTAAACATAAAACCAAAACAAACCCAGCACAGACTTAACATAAAACCATCACTAACCCAGCACAGACTAAACAACAAAACGCCACAAACCCAGCACAGACATAACATAGAACCATCACAGAGCCAGCTAAGACCCAACACAAACCAAACCCAGAACAACAGCAGTCAGAAACAGCACAGTCCCAGCAAAAATCCAAAGTACACTATACACAGACCTTATCAAAACCAAAATGTGGGTCTAAAAGTTCAGTTGTTCTTTTTGTTTGTAGGAGCTGTTGACATGTTGTGAGGAGGGTAAAGGAGAAATTAAAGATGGCCTGGAGGTCATGCTTAGTGTGCCCAAAAGAGCTAATGATGCTATGCACCTCAGCATGCTGGAGGGTGAGTAACACACATACACACACGGACACAGCTTGCTAAACCAAATCCTTCTTCTTTAATCATGTATTGTTGTTCAACCTCTTGTTCCTTTTTGCTCTCTCTGCCTCTGCCATGTCCTCTCAGGTTTTGATGAGAACATTGAGTCTCAGGGTGAGTTGATTCTGCAGGAGTCATTCCAGGTTTGGGATCCAAAGACTCTGATTCGTAAGGGCAGAGAGCGGCACCTCTTCCTCTTTGAGATGTCTCTCATCTTTAGCAAAGACGTCAAAGACTCCAATGGCAGAAGCAAGTACCTCTACAAGAGCAAGCTCATGGTATGGGTTTTACAGTCATTATGTTTAGTTATTTAAATAAAGAAATGCTTGCTTCGTTTATGGATGGCAATTCTTTATAATAGACTGAATTATTTCATGTTTGATCTATGCTTTTTTTACTTTGCCTAGACCTCAGAACTAGGAGTTACTGAACATGTGGAAGGCGATCCATGTAAATTTGCACTCTGGGTTGGACGGACACCTACCTCAGACAACAAAATAGTCCTAAAGGTATGATTCACGTTCCAAATTGATACTTCAGCCAAGTTTTTTTTTCTTCAGTACAGCTGTCACATTTTTGGCTTCTAATAAGTGTTTTTTTTTTTTTTTTTTTGCTTTCAAGCTTTTTTATCCAAACATTGCTAACTGACTCAGCACACAAACGTTTATTACTGAAAAGGTTGTCCCTGATCTCAAATCAAATGGATCTTTCCATTAGTTTTTGTTATAAAATAAGAAGTATACTTCATCTGAGGATCCTTGAAATGGATCACATGAGTGGATGTGTCTTCAGGTTTTGAATTTTCATAAACTGTAGCTCTGGCTTGAGTCATTCCATTGTATAAAATCATTTTGTAAGACTTGTAAGCATTTTAGATAACCACTTATGTAACTTGTCTCTCTGAATGGTTGCCTTTCATCTCTGAAGGCATAATTGAATCATGTAATGAATCATATGCCATTCCATGTGCTCTCACATGTAGATAGACACATGGATGCAAAATGGATGCTCTCATGTTCACAATTTTATCCTGTCTTACAGTTATTGAACACTGTTTCCAACTATTTTACTTCTGTAATCTGATGTATTCCCAGTTGAAAAGTATGGAAATTGAGTTTCTTTGACAGGGTGGTTGGACGCTAGGGACCTTTAAAGGAAAGTACATTAAGTAGCAGAGCAATTTATTACATTTTGATAAAAGAAACTTTAACTTGATAAAACTTTTTTTTTTTCCTTTGGAAGAATGTGCAATATAGGACCAGCAACACATTTATTTGGTAAAGAGTGTTTGACTTCATTTGAGCTCTGATTGCATGTTATCATTATTTTTGCAACAGACCAGTAGGCTTTGACAGTTCCTATTGCTATTTATGTATGTTGTGTAAATTGAGGTTTATTAATGTTTTGTTGTGTTAAATGCACCTCCCAGGCTTCATGTATTGAAAACAAACAAGATTGGATTAAACATGTACGTGAAGTTATCCAGGAGCGTACCATCCATTTACGGGGGGCACTCAAAGAGCCAATTCACATTCCCAAAGCCACAGCAACCAAACACAAGGGCAAACGGTACGTTAACAACTCGCATTAATTCTACTCAGTAATCATGCATGGATCTCCGGATCTTAGAATATGTTAATATAGAAAAAAATATTTTTTTGCATATCAGTATGTTGTCTTTGACATTGACTGTCTGACCAGGGTGGCTTCTCCATGGTCATTTTGCACTTTTGACTGATATATATTATATTTAATAACAGGGATGGAGAGGATCTAGACAGTCAGGGTGATGCAAGCAGTCAGCCAGACACCATTTCCATCGCCTCCCGCACCTCCCAGAACACACTGGATAGCGACAAGGTGAGTGTGAAAATCTGTCGACCTTAGTCTAAAAGTGTCATGTGTTGCCAGTGTTGAATTCTGGTGTTTTGGTGGCATGTTTAGACCTGCAGCATTTTAAGACAAAGAAAATGGTTAAATGTCTGTAGTAAGTGTTTTAGCCTCACCCTAAAAGTATAATTTGATTTTTTTTATTTATTTATTTTTTTTTATCAGCATTAATGTTATTGTAGTTAGAAACACTTTTGTGCTGTTTATGGCATCATATTCAAAGACCATGGTAAAGACACTTGTAATAATAATGATCTAAAATCAAGTTCTTAAAGGGAAAGTTCACCAAAAAATGAACATTTTGTCACAGTATACACTTTTAACTTGAAATTGACCGTCATGTTATTCTAAACCCATAAGACTTCCCGTTCATCTTCGTAACACAAATGAAGATATCTTTAATATTCTTTCATCACTTTTGTTCATACACTGAAAGTCCAACCAGCTTTCACGAAAAAAAAAAAAAAAAACATAAAAACAATATTATATATGTAATCCAAATGGTAAACATAGAAGCTCAGCTATGTTTGCTTGATGCACAAGAACCAGTGAGGTTCTGTATATGTGTGTCAGTGTTTATATGTGAATAAACACCTAAAATTCTGTTCATCATTAAAGCAAGTGTGTCTCTTCAGAAGACTTGGATTAAACTGCTCATTTTATATGGATTACTTTGATGATGTCTTTTTGTACATTTTTAAACATGAATATGTTGTTTGTGTGGACTTTCAAAAGAGGATATTAAAATGTCTTCATTTCTATTCTAAAGATGAAAGGAAATCTTGGGTTTAGAAGGACATGAGGGTGGGTAAATGACAGATTTTTTACAGAATTTTATTTCTGAGAACTCATGGAACACTATTGATATTTTTCAAGCTTCACCTTTGGCCATCTTGAACAGATCTGCATACTGATTTCTTAATTGCAAAGCCTATTTAATCTTCACCAAACAGGTTCTGATCATCTTCAATCCAATCTTCACAAAACAAAATACATGGATTTCCGATGTGTGAAACACTATGAATGTGTTAGAGACTAACTGGAAGTACTATATATCTGAAACCATTTGTCATACTGGCACAAAACTTTGCAGGTATCTTAACCACAACATCCTGATAAAACCCTACCAATTTTTTGACCGTGTCACCTTCTGGTGAAAAATTACAAGTACTTCTAGAAATACGTATAGCCTTTAAACCACAAATCCTACAATCACTGGTAAGGATTCTATGAGTAAACAAGTTTACTTGCCATGTTTATGCCATCTGTGTGGTTGGCCTCATTATTGCTGCTTGAAGCTATATTCCATAAGCGGCATTTCATATCAAATGGATGAGCATTCATTTGTTCTTGTTGTGATTCAAAGATTTAAAGAAGATGATCTTGTTTCCTCCACTGAATTTATGCTCTTCTTTAGAGATAATGCTGACCTGCTGGAAAATCAGTAAGTGAAATGTACCTGACCAAAAAAAAAAAAAAACATTATTCATCACTGTCAAGGCTACCTCAGACAAAAGGCTGCGCCACATTGGCTTGTGTCCAAGAAACAGGCTACACCTACAATAAAATTGATTTTAATTGTGAATCAAATCTCAAAGTACAGTTTATTCCAAGCAATGTGTTTTAGAGACAAGGGTCACATATGGGTGTATCTTTAAATAGGGCCACTTTCACTACTTGAAATCTTGACAAATGGTTTTGGTATAATGTGTAATGGTGGGGAGTTTTAATTTTTAGAAATTTTAGATTTAAAACATTTCTAAATAACAATTCTAACATGATAACACATGAACCTCATGTGAACCTATGTGATAACACGTACAGTAATAAAGCTACTCATTATCATTATGTAAATCTTAATCCTGAAACGAATTGCATTTCTGTCACTATGCAGTTGTGGAAAAAATGACTCATCAGTGGCAAGGTGATAATGACAGCATTATTGGGGACATTTTGTTGTCAAGTTGTTTGTCAAATGAAATGACATTTATTTATATTGCTCTTTATACAATACAGACAGTGGTGTCAGTGGTAATGTTGTAAAATATTTCAGCTGTAAAGCAACTCAATAGTGCTATTATTCAGCCCAATTTAGTTCAATGTTACTTAGTTTAGCAGTGGCAATGTTGTTTATTAATTACTAAGTTCATCAATTATGAAGTTCAATTAAGCTATGAGCAGCAGGACAATTAGTGTCATATAAATTAGTATCAAATAAACACTAAATTAAATGTTAAAAAATCAGCTTTGCACTTAAGATTTTAACACTTAATGTAATGATTATATGAATAAATGCTAAAAAAAAAATTAGTAAATTAAAGTAAAATAAAAATAAAGTAGTAAAAGTCTTTTCCTTTGGAGGAATCTCTCGTTTAGAATGATTTAGGGTTTTTATGAACAGCTTTTTTTATGTATACAAACATTTTAGGGAATTGATGAATCAGCCATACAAGAAATTTGGACACAGTGGCGTCCAGTAGTTCCGACTTTCCATTAACCTGATTACCAACAGACGTAATGAAGGTTCCTCATTGGGGAACGTTTGTTGCTTCGGTTGCTTTGGATTTAGCAGCACAGACGCTTGTCTTCCCACTCACAGTCAGAGCTCTCCTCTCACACGCCTTCACACATGTGCGTGTTTTTGTCACCGATATGTATTGCGAGCCTCCTACAGCAACACACCGTTACTTGCTGATACGCTCCAATCTAAACACACTTGGACGCACCATCTTTATGTTTTTGTCTCCACTTCCATTGTCGGTCTCTTCCCTGTCTCTTTGTGACATGCACAAACACGTAAGGAGTATCTCGCTGGCACTAAATTCACTGATGTACCCTGACGACCCCTCACAAAGACACACTGTTTAAAGCATCATAACGCACACAGAGCCCTCTCAGTTCACGGTGAGGTGAAAAGGTGAAGCTCTCAGAAGCAGACGAGTCCCTGCACGTCACTTCTAATGAGTATTAATTTGCCTCCTGCTCCTTTAAATCTTGGCACATTGTGTCCGTCTCTGCCTCCTCTCCCTTCCTCCTGCCAGGCGTCACTCCTTCAGACTGATTCCATCTCCGTGGCAATGCGAGGATGTGTCAGCAGCCTTCAACCGCCTGCCACTTTACCTCACTGGAGTTTTGAATGCTTGAGCCTGAACTGTAGATGAGATTCATTTTGATCAGAAAAGAGGAAAGCAAGGTTATTCAGCGTTCTGTTTTCCAGATTGAAGAATATGGCATTGTCGGAAATGGGTTTTTTTGACACAGAACATCATTCCATGTGATGTTTACTGAGTAGGGACATACCAGGGGGAGTTGTTTTGGTAGAAACATGGCGTGTAAAGATTCAGGGTCAGTGGCTCACCTTTTGAGCTCATTGGCAATGCCACATTACCAGTGGGTACGTTCGTTCTGACTTTGGACTTGACTATTTTTTTCTTGTTTTATAAGTTCATTTTTGTCTTTATCTCAGATGTTTTTGAATTTTAATTTGACTTTATGCCTTCCTCCACAGTTGTCCGGTGGTTCAGAGTTGACGGTGGTTATCCACGACTTCATGGCCAGTAATGGATCGGAATTGACTGTTCGTAGAGGTCAGACGGTAGAGCTGGTAGAAAGGCCCCAGGACAAGCCTGACTGGTGTCTGGTTCGCACCACTGACCGTTCACCTGCCCAAGAGGGCCTGGTTCCCAGCTCCATGCTTTGCATCGCCCATTCCCGAAGTAGTATGGAGATGGAGGGCATTTTTAACCATAAAGGTAAGATGAACAGCTTTCCTGTTTCCTGCATATTGTGTTGGTTTAGATTCGATTGGACTGAATTTGCTTGGTCCAAGACGGGTTCAAGACTTAGAATGATGTTTATTTAAGTTTACACTTCATAGAGGCTGCACAACTTGTATTTGTCAGTGTTTTGAGTTTGGGAGGTCCTTAGAGCCTGGAAAAGCATTTGATGTTCCTCTCCAGTCATGGGAAGAGCTTCTGTGTAAATGCTTGAGGGATTACTCAAAGACACGTCAACACACGCATCTGGGGTTTCCAGCTGGTCCTTTGTGTAAGAGTTGTTAGGTAACCACCTTTGACTCAATAGGAATCTCAGCTTTTTAATGAATCTGTTATGGTAACATTTTAAAGATATTGTTTTTTAATTACACTATTTCTAAAATTGATTATCAATACAGATTTCTAGCTGTGTGCAAGCTTAAGCATGAAATATACAAACCAAAATTAAATCAGATTATCCTAATGTGGGTGCAGATATTGTGTGTTTTTCCTCAGGAGGAATGGATCAAAGCTGTGTACAGGTGTGTGTCTGCTCTTGACTCACCCTGAACCCAAATAAAATTTTAATTGCAGTCCAGCTTTGCTCTTTCTTGTTAGGGCTGATGTGTGTTGAGCATGCAGTAACCATGGTGATGGGCTGTGTCAGGTGATGAACAGCGTTGCCAGGCTGCAGGGGATTTCCCTGCTAGGACCGTATCCATGTACACGTGACAGTTAATGTAATCTTGTGATTGGTCATGCGATTAAAACCAGCCATTTAGTAAACAATAATACATACACTACCAAAAGATTGAGGTCAGTATTTTATTTTGAAAAAAAAATGTACTTATATTTAGCAAGGACACATGAATTTGATCAAAAGTGACAGTATAGACATTTAATTATATTTAAAATAAAATGTTTGAAATAAGTGCTGTTCTTCTGAACGTTCCATTCATCATAGAATACTTATTATTATATTAAAATAGAAAAAAAGTTGTTTTAAATTGTAATAATATGGTAACACTTTAGTATAGGAACCAGTTCTTGCCACGCTGGTAACTAGTTGCTTATTAGCATGCCTATTAATAACATTTTGGCTGTTTTGTTAGTACGTATAAAGCATTTATTCTATATGGCCATATTTTACATCCCTAATCCTACCCAATACCTAAACTTAAAAAACTACCTTACTAACTATTAATAAGTAGCAAATTAGGCATTTATTAAGGTAAAAGTCATCGTTAACGGTTTATTAATAGCGAGAATTGAAATAAAGTCTGACCAATAATATTTCATAATATTGCTGTGTTTACTGTATTTATTATCAAATAGTGTATGCCATTTATTATTCTAATATTTATCGTAAGAAAATGTTTTTGAAGCACGTGACCTTTTTCAGAAAAAATATAGTTTAGACAAGATTTGATTTTATCTTTTGGGATTGGACTGAATTGTGGATGGTTGGGTGTTAATTAATATTATAACCCACCTTTCCCCACCTCCCCCCCATTCGTCTGTCCTTGGTTATATCTGAGCAACAGAAACAGTGGAAAGGTTGTTTTTCTATTGCATATGTGACCCTGAACTACGAAACCAGTCATAAGGGTAAATTGAGATTAATACATCGGTTGAAAGCTGAATAAATAAGCTTGGATGTTTTATTGAGAATAGGGCAATATTAGGTTGAGATACAACTTTTTTAAAATCTGAAATCTAAATATTGAGAAAATTGCCTTTAAAGATATCCAAATTAAGTTCTTAGCAATGCATGTTGCTAATCAAAAA